>NW_028134698.1:0-86300 GCF_964662115.1 Mustela nivalis | reverse complement strand
AAGCATGTCTCATTATGATTTTAATTTGTATTTCTTTAATGTCTAAATGTTGAGAAATTTGTCATGTGCTTATAAGCCATCCATATCCTTTTGGTGACATGTCTCTTCCATTATTTCCTTCACATGTAAAATTGGATACTCAGTTTGGTTATTAGTAAGGTTTTTTATTTTTATTCATTTTTTAATAATCAGAGTAGATGTCCATTATCAGATATATAATTTGCAAATCCCTTCTCCATCTTTCCGGTTTCTCAATGGAGCTTTGATAGCTGTGTCTTTCAAGAAATATGCTACTTCTTTCCTGGTACACGGAGGTATGACTAGAACATTATCAATGTGGACCTTTGCAAAGAAAATCATGGCTTAAGATATATGTAGTCTGCGGTTGTTGGGAGTGTTCACCATCCTTGCCTCTAACTCATCTATCACTGCCCACACATTCAGATATAGGGGAATATTGATTGACAAAATATTAATTGCCAAATAACACTAGTTGGAGAATAAGAAAAATGCAGGCACCTGATTATATAATATTCCTTAAATAAAATATGTTTTTATAAGTGCTATTGGAAGTAAATTCCTCAATACTTTAATCACACAGAATGATGGAATCCTAGATTTTTTTTCTTGTATTTACTAAGAAAATGATCATGCCTCAAGTATATTAAAATGGAATAGGGAAAATTAAAAATTGTTTTAAGTTGATTTGCGTGTGTTGTGCGTATGTGAGAGAGAAAGTGAGAGAGAAATAGAAAGAGAGAAAAAGAGAAAGGGAAAGACAGAGAGGTGGCTGCAGTGAATTATGAGTTGCAGGATAGATTTTAAAGTTTTGTCTTTTGCTTTCTACATTTCCTTTTCCTTAGGTTCAAGAGAACAATCAGTAATATCTCAGATGCCTGCTGGTAACATCAGCAGAAAGAGTTAGAGGTTCCCAGAAAATTAAAGATGAGATATAGTTTTCCTGACATAAGAAAAGTCATTTTTTGTCCCCAGCTATTTTCAATGATCTATACCCCACCTGTGTACTTGCCCAAGCACACTTCTTCCAAAATTTCATGGGAGGCTCTTACAAAGAAATGCAAAAACCTCACTAGTTAAGGATTTTGAGGGAACAAGGCAATGGGAAAACTAACAGTCACCACCAGACCAGGAAATAGCCTAAGCTATTGAGACAATAAATCAGTGGTAAAACTCCTAGTGCTATTTCAAAAGTAATCAAGGCCTTGCATTCCTTGTCCCAGAAAATGAGTCCAAGACCCCATCTAGTTTATATCTGCTCTTGAAGCCTGCAGAGTCCCTTTCCCTTGTCCAACAGTTACCTCTGCTTTATTCTAACGTTGAAGTTTCTGCCCTCGGTGGAATACAAACTTCATTCAGGTGAACATGCAATACATATTGCACAAATACATATGTGGATGTGCATGCATCCACAACCTTATGACCAACCATACACGGGATACTAAAACTCTCCCTTCTGAGTATTCATCTTAAATACTAAATAAAAATCTCTCTCCTGTTCAAACAGTCAAGGCTTTGGAACTTATTCCCTGTGATCTCCTTGTATGTTGTAAACAAAGATTCCTTTGTTTGACAACTCCACCTGTTTCTGTGATTCACCAAAGACTGACCTCAGTTAGTTCCGTTACTGTAATGGCTTTCACTACTCTGATTCTACCTCTGCAAGTCTCCAAATTTAACTATTTTTTTCTCCCAATCCGCATGTTCTTGGCTTTAAACTGCAACTCTGAAGAGATGCTTTGCTTGTTTTAAAAAAAATCAAGAAAAGGGAGTAGTAGTCAACATTGTTACTTTGAACTTCCTGCCCTAAGGGGCTCTCCTGTTGTTTCTCTTTGACTTCCTGGACTGAAACGATAGAAATTTGGCAATACATCACTCCCCAATCCAGATTACTGACAGAACAGTTTAGACTCTTAGAAAAATATTAGTTTAAAAGATCACATAATTAAATACTTAAGCATGTAGGGTAATATAGTGGTTTACAAGAAATATATTTTGGTCATCTGAATATTTGGTTTTCAACCATGGCTACTGACTCACAGCTCCTAAAACTCTTGGAATTTCCTGTGATAAGGGTGAGAGAGGTGTGTTTTGTTATGTTAATGAAGTGACCTTCAGACCTCACTCAAGGCAAGGGCTGTTTGCCTGAAGGACCAACCACTTGGTGAAAGCCTTCATAACTTTTTGCCCAACATGCCTCCCCTTCCTCCCAATTCAGGATTATTTGGGGAGGGAAGAGGAGCTGGAGATTAGATCAGCAAATGACAATGATTTAGTCAGTCATGACTATGTCATGAAGCCTCCACAGAAAACCTGAAAGGACTGGGTTCAGAAAGCTTTTAGTTTGTTAAATGTATAAAAAGGCAGGAAGAGTGGCAGTCTTACAGAAGGTAATAGAAGCTCTGTGCCCATTCTCCATACCTTGCCCTGTGCACTTCTTTATCTATCTATTGATTTAAATCTTCTATTATATCTTTTAATAAGCTGGCAAACATAAAGTAAGTATTTTTCTGAGTTTTGTGAGCCCCTGTAGCAAATTAAAAGAACGTAAGAAGTAGGCCATTGGGACCTCCAACCTGTAGTTGCTCAGTCACAAGCACAGGTAATAACCTGGGGCCTACAGTGAGACTGGCATCTGAGATGGGGTTGGAGATAGTCTTGGAGGACTGATCCCTTAACTGATGAAATCTTACGCTATGTTCAGGTAGATAGTGTCAGAATTTAGTTGAATTCTTGGAGATCCTGCTGTTGTCTGAAAATTATTTGGCATTGTTGGTATGATGTCCTTGAAAGACCCCCCCCCCCCCGTCGTTAAGTAATTAACTGCTCTTTTGTTGTGTAAAAGTACCCCTCCTCCCCTTGCAATGAAAAGACCCTTCCCCCAGGGTTGAATTCAATGTAACTGCTCTTTTGCCTTTCTGTAACCGCTTGGCTTTTAGGGCATGACACTTGACTCCTGTTTGAACAAGATACCCTCTCCTAATAGCCGGGGCATGGTCCCGTAGGTCACGTAGGCAAGGGGGCTGCATGGTCCCCTAGATCACGTAGGCAAGGGGGCTGCATGGTCACATAGGTCACGTAGACAGGATGCCTTTCTGCCCAGTAATAAGGTCAAACTTTCCCTCTTTGTTTCCCCTTCCCGCTTTTCTCTTCCCGCGAGGGGGGTCTTCCAGGGCCAATCCACTAACACCAAGTATGCCTTTTTCTAAAGTTCGAACTGTCCACCAATCAGTTGCGCCCCACCCAAAACTTGTTTGTACCTTCCTATAAAAGACCCCGCTTCACTCCGGTCGGTGTGCTCGGTTAGCTGGAGCTGCCGACCACCCGCCGGTACCTGCGTGACAATAAACCTCTTGCTGTTTGCATCCAGTGGCAGTGTTGGATTCTTGGGTAAGGGGATCCGTGGTTCTTTCATCCTAAAACCCAAAAAGATATAGCTACCTCAAAATAAGAATAAGGTTGACAGCTTATATATAATAAGTGAGTATATCAGGGATTTAAAATATACCCAATAAATAATGTAAGGAATTAAGGAAAGATTTTGAAATAATAACAAGAATAAGAACCTAGTGGTACTAATAGATTAAATATATGTAATCTAGTTGAATTAAGAATACAATGGATAGAATACGTAATGGATTCAATAGAGATAAGAAGTCACTTAAGGATATAGTCATCTGGATACCAGCAAAGCATTAAAATTATCAATATAAAAGAGGTGTAAGATGTAGGTGATACGTGTGGAACAAAAGCTAGAGAAAAAATTAGATTTCCTTACTACTCATAGCCTGTTGACAAGTCCTTGAAGTTCCTCTGGGGACTCAGCTGCTTCCATGTGGACACATCTACTCAGGGCAAAAAGCATTCTTAGTCCACCCCCCCAGGATACTGAAAATCTACTTTCACATGTAAAAATTACTTTGGAAACTTCTTTATCTCTATTCCCCACCCCTGCCCTCAAGATATACATTGGCAATCATCTACCAAGCATATACCCACTGATACACATCAGAAGAGTCTCTTCCCTGAGTTTTTACTAAATAGTAATAAATGACCTTTCCCTAACAATAGCTAGCCCCCTCAAGGTCCTGGAAACCTTGTTTATAAAATACCTTGGAGGCTTGTGCTATCCCTAACCTTCTCCCAACTTGAAAGTATATAATCAGCCACTCTTCATGATCCTCTCTCTCTACTCCAAATAAATGAATACATATTTTTTAAATAAAATAAAATAAATGACTTTTTTTTTAAATGAAAGAAGAAAAAGGAAAGAAATATTTGAATATTAATGTACATCTATTTCTCAAGCATAAAATAGTCAAGACACTGGATTAAAACTTACATACAAAAAAAAGAAAGAAAATATTCATAACTATAGTTGACTCTATGAATCCCAAACTAGGGCATACATACCAAAGACAAAAAAAAATCATAAGTGTTAGAGAGAAAAAAAATAATTCCTTAATAAAGAAACAAAAATCCGACTGACAGAAATTTTTTAAATAACATCAGATATAAAAAAGAATGAAGTAATAGCTTTATTATTTTGAAAAAAATAATCACAAATGTAAACATTTAGATCCTTATAAAATGTCATTGGAATAGGAAGGCATAATAAAAAAAAAATATTTTCAGGAATACAGACCACAGATAATTTGCCTTAATTTGTGTAGGCAGCACTTAAATACTAATATTTTAACAGTTAAAATGTACTCTATGACCTATGGGGTGGGGTAAAAGAGGATGACCAAGTCATCTTGAAATAATTCAGTTTTATGAAAAAAGTAAAAAAGTAAAACGATCGAAAAAAAGACTTGAAGAAAAGAGTGATAAAACATATGCATAATAAAAATAAATAAATAAATAAACAACTGGAGTGTCTGGGTGACTTAGTCGGTTCAAGTTGTCTGCCTTCAGCTCAGGTGATGATCCCAGGGTCCTGGTATTGAGCCCTGCATCAGGCTCCCTGCTCAGTGGAGTCTGCTTCTCCCTCCCATTGAGAAAAATAATTTGACTTATTTATTTGAGAGAGATAATCTTTAAATTTTACTTATTTATTTGAGAGAGAGTGAGAAAAGAAAATCATGCACACAGGAGGGGGAATAACAGAGGGAGAGGGAGAAGCACCCCACTGAGCAGGGAACCCCCTGCGGGGCTCTATCCCAGGACCCGGGTATTATGACCTGAGCTATAGGTAGACACTTAACTGACTGAACCACTCAGGTACCCCAATCAATACAATCTTTAAAAATAATAATAATAATAATAAGTAATATTTCATATAGTATGATATTTTTAATGTAAGACTTGGTATAAAAACAGGATGACATACTTGTCTAATAATAGCAAAAGACTTTGATAAGTTTAGATGCAGTAGTACATAAAAAATTTAACTTCTTTCATTAACTGATAATTTAATTAGATTAAATTAAGAGACATCAAAATTTAGAGAATCTAATAGTCCTGATCTATTAATAAATGTAGCCATCCTGACCCCAAAACAATAGTCTTCAGTAAGTATATAAGCATAAGTTGAACATTTACACAAACAGGCCATTATTTAGGCCAGAAGTATATGCCAATAAATTCCTAGAGTTAAATATCAGGCTATATTTTCCAAGAATAAGGCAATAAAATTAGAAAACAATGACCAAAATATTAAATTCATATAATTGGAAGTTAACTTCATACCTAAAAAGAAATAATACAGCTAATTCAGAAATTTTTAGAATTACAGTACTTTGGTAATATCAACTCTCAAAATGAGTAACGGACAGGTGGGGCTAGGGAGGAAGAGATCCATAGGGAACTTTGTGAACAGGCTCTCAGAAATCCCCAAAATGTGATGTGGTAAAGAGATAAATTGGACCACCCTACCCCGGGAAGAGCACCCTGATCTAGGCATGTGGGATGGAGGACCACCCTGCCCTAGGTGTATGGAGTGGGTCATGTGGGGTGGGTGTCTCTATGATAAACACCTGTAACCAAAAAAGAATAATCAGACCCTCAAAAGGAGGTAAGCCATTGCAGGAGTTATTGATAGAGATGTTAAAAGGATTAAAGTTGCCTGGTTACCTTTTTATAAAAAATAAACCCTGAAGGCACTCATTGTTAACTGTGTGGGGACCCCTCTTAGTTGTGAGAGCTTTTTCTATATATTCACTTGATGAACTTCTGTCACTTCCTCACTCTCCATTGCCCACGAGATTCCTTCTTTGACTCCAAGAGACAAGAACCTAGCTCTCCCACATCATTCCCTAGAGTTAAGTATCAGGCTATATTTTCCAATGATAAGGCAATAAAACTAGAATAGAATGACCAAAATATTAAGTCCATGTAACTGGAAGTTAACTTTATACCTAAAAAGAAATAATACAGCTAATTCAGAAATATTTAGAATTACTGTACTACGGTAATATCATTTGTGAAAATAAGTGACAATAATTAAAGGTATGAAAGAAATCTAAAGGTTTAATTGTATTAATTCAAAAGAAAAACAAAACAATACAACAAAAACACCAAAGCATAAAACAACAAAACAAAACAAAAAGAATATAAAGGCAAAACCTAAGAACGACAGCAGTCATAACAAAATATTATAGAAACAAACAAATTTTTGGAATAGATTAATAAGAAAGATTTGACCAATGAGTACTGGTCAGGAATACTCAGAGATGATGAAGATAAAATAAAATACTAAGTGAAATGTATAAAAACTAAATTATAGACCTAAGAGACTGACTAAAAATGCTTCTAGAAAAAGAATCTCATTTGAAGACAATAAAATTAATAGCACCATAGAGAAAACTGTATTTGTGACATAGGGGATCAATTAGAGATGATAAAGTATTTCCTTAAATATCAAAGATAACAATTAGACTCAGTGGCTCAGTCAGCTAAGCCTCTGCCTTCACCTCAGATCATGATCCCAAGGCCCTGAGACTGAGCTTGACTCCCTGCTTGGTGGGGAACCTGCTTCTTCTTTTCCCTCTCCCTCTGCAGCTTCCCCTGCTTGTGCTTGTTCTCTCTCTCTCTCTCAGTCTCTCTCTCAATAAATAAAATTTTAAAAGTTAAAAAAAATTAAGAAATAAGCATCAAAGATTAATCCATAAGGTAAAAATATTTATTAAAGTGATTAATTAATTTATATTAAAATTAAATATTTCCTTGCAATTAAGTGCAGTGTGGAGAAAAAGTTACTAGACAACTGACATAGGAATGAACAATACTTAAAATATTTAAAACTGACAAGGAATTATTAGATTTAGACTCCATGATGATCTCTATGTATGTGCATATAATACACCTTAAAATACTTTGTAGGAATGTGCTACAGGAAATTAAGGAGACAGGGAGATAAAGGGGGAAAAAATAGCTCAACTTGAAATGACTAGTTGGCTGCCACTGTGTTTTATTTACATTTTCCACCACTTTTTTGGTCAATGAAATTATTTTACATGTATCTATTATTATCTTGTAGGACATGTTACACTAATATCATTATTAATGAAGTTGAGAATAAGAATATGATGCCTCATTTCATCATAATTGTTAAAAATGATCCCTAAGCTGGTAAATGCAGGAAGCCAGAAACAAACAAATAATAATTAGCACCAGTTCAAAAGCTTGTCCACCTGGAACCTGTAAGAAAATCCAACTAGATCCTGAAAATAATGAGTGATTTGAGGAAACTGGACAGGGATATAAATTTCCAGATGCTTTTTACTTATAATGGCAATAGCAACTTAGACAAGGTAATGGAAAAATCTATTAATTGGCAGTAGGAAAATTATTAAAAAAATATAAACCATAAGCCAATGAACTTGGGAAAATTATGAAGAATCTACATAAACATAAAATGAAACAATATATATTAGCCAAGGCACATTCACATTTTAAAAAATAAGTTGAAAGGGGAACAATATGCCATAATACATATATCAATGTTTTTCATAGAAGTTTAGTATAAAAAATAAACATTTTAAATAATTTATTTGGAAATTGATATCACATATCTGAAAAACTTGGAAGAAGAAATGGATAATCATGACTAAACAAATGTAGCAGAAAAATGATTTACAATAATAGATAAAAGCTATTCAAAAATGCAGTGAATATTGGCCAAAGCTTAGAAAAATCGATAAAATATAAAATGTAAAATGAATTCATGAATGAAAAACAGAATCCCATTAAATCTAATTTGGAAAGAACTAATATATATATATATATATTTTTTTTTTTTTGCCTGAATCTGCTCTGCCTTTCATTAGGTGGGACACTGACCAAGCCCACTCAGCTCCTCTCTCATGCCCAGTAATAGAAAAGTCAGGGACATTAATTACTTCTGGGATGAATTTTAACCACTGTGGATAGGATGCAGAAGCCAGTGGGTTAAACAGATTCTTTCTTGTTTCAGGAAAATAATTCTGAGATGTATTCTGTGCATTAGGATTGATGCTCAGTTGTCCACAATCATAATCCACTCAGTCTGAACTCCTATATGTTTCTCCTGGACCACTTAGCTCTTCTCATTCTCTCCTCTTCCACGTGATCAAATCCCAAAATAATTATTTAGGTTGTGTATGCAAGTCCTGATTTTGAAGGGAAACTCAGTTACAGAAAGAGATGAAAATAAAGATACAGGGAAAAAAATGGTGCACTTGGGTGACTCAATTAGATAAGCATCTGACTCTTGATTTCAGCTCAGGTTGTTATCTCAGGGCGATGAGATGAAGCCCCTTTAGGCTCTGTGCTGGGCAAGGAGGTTGCTTAAGATTCTCTCTTCTTATCCCTTTCCTTCCACCCCTCACCTCCCATGCTGTCTTTCTCTTAAATAATAAGCACTGCTGAACTATCTTAGATTCTGTACCTTCTCTCCAGCCATGAACCTATCACTGTCTTTAACTCTTGAAAACTTCATTAGACAAATTAATGTGATGAAGGAAGCAATATGAGAAAGCCTATTAATCTGATGAGCATGGAACTGAACAAACCCTATAGATACTTTCCCTTTGATTTCTAGCCTATCAATACCTACAGTGAGTCACATACACTCAAGATTATTGTTTTTATTGTATACTTCATATATTCATTAATTTTTGACTCATTATCATTTTGTTGAAGTGTTAAACTATGGTAATAAACAAACTTTTAATTAACTTTTCCTCCTAGGATACAAATATAACTTGCACTTGAGCTTTAGCTAATTTTAGGTTCTAAAATTGCCAAAACACAATGATCAAGGTTTCTAGATTATTTACTGTATTTTCTAATATATAATATTGTTCTATCTCTTCTGTATAAAGAAAATGAATGCTTGGGGCTCTTGGGTGGCTCAGTGCGTTAAAGCCTCTGCCTTCTGCTCAGGTCATGATCCCAGAGTCCTGGGATAGAGCCCCACATCAGGCTCTCTGCTCAGCAGGGACCCTGCTTCCATTCCTTTCTCTCTGCCTGCCTCTCTGTCTACTTGTGCTGTCTGTCAAATAAATAAATAAAATCTTTAAAAAAAAAAGCAAATGAATGCTTGATAACTAAATGAATGCTTTTCTGAATAAATTAAATATGGCAATAGCATTTTATTTTATCATGCTTTACATATTAAACTATAATATTATATCACTAGTCTACAAATAATCTACTCACATAGTCATTTGGAAGCCTTTAGCAAAAGAATTCTTCCTCCTGATTGTAGTATAAAAGCCACAGAAATATACAGAAGACTCCCAGGATAGAAAGTTAAATCCAGTTATCCGTGATGCCTTGAGTAGGACCTGACCTATGTATGTCCTGGGATGCACTAGTAACTGTTACATGTGATAGGATTATATTTAATATATACAGTTTCATTTACTTCACAAAGGAGATATAAATTTGAGAATAAAATATTTGATGAATCTATAAAGTCTATATCTATTTGTAACCAATGTGGTAGAATTAAGATGTTAATTTGAAAAAAAAATTTCATTGAACACATACACATATTCAATTGTTTTTATATATATAAACAGCATTATTTATTTATGTAAATAAATGCATTGTCAGTAAAATCCATTTACTTATCAATCATAAGGGTAATTTTAAGTACTAAGAATAAGAAATATGTGAAAAGATAAGTGTTCAAGAGTGCAGTTTGTGGTAATTAATACAATATGATAGGCTCATAAAAAAGATATATTACTTGAACTTAAAAGCTTCTATAATTAAGCAATGACCACTTGAAATTTGTAATTAGTCTTGCTGCAGTTTTTCCTTGCACTTATTGCCCTTCCCCAGAAGTTCATTAAGAATTTCTGTGAATGTCCTTATGTTTAATCTCATTCATAGATTCCACTGCTGCTCACAAAACAAAGCCAAAAAGAGAGGTGACTCTGTGGCACTCCATCCACAAGCAATACATTCATAAATAATTAAAAAGCTCTCTACTTCATTTGTTACCCATTCAGCTGATAATTTAAATGAGTAACTGAGGCCATTTTATCAGCACTTTTAATAGAATGCGACTCAGAAACTTCACAGTGTTATTTAAGAAGAAATGCTCATGTGTTAAGGTTTTTATTTTTTTTAAATCAACAAAATAATTTTCAAATATTAAAAGCAAATGTCTCCTTTTCCTTTAAGTTTCCTTGCTATGTCAAAGTTATAAATAAATACATTACAATCGTATTTTGAGTAGTAGATAAAAACAAATGTTTTGAGGGGCGCCTGGGTGGCTCAGTGTGTTAAGCCACTGCCTTCGGCTCAGGTCATGATCTCAGGGTCCTGGGATTGAGTCCCGCATCAGGCTCTCTGCTCCACAGGGAGCCTGCTTCCTCCTCTCTCTCTCTGCCTGCCTCTCTGCCTACTTGTGATCTCTCTCTGTCAAATAAAAAAATAAAATCTTTAAAAAAAACAAATGTTTTGAAACTGTCTATGGGTTGAGTGTCTGGGTGAACTTGTATAAATATCTGATCTCAATGTATTTAGACTTTATTAGATGGTTGTTTTTAGACTATTTAAAAATACATGCTCAGATAATGACAACATTATTTTATTCATTTTAATAAATAAATTATTTTATTTAATTATGTTTAGATATTTATTTATTAAATTAATTATTTAATATTTAACAATCTAAATTTGAAATATTTTAAATTCTAAAAAATAGTTATTTAATTAAATCGATATATTTAATATAAATATTTAATAAATCATTTAATCATTATTATAATTATGCAATACATTATGTATTGTGTAATAACTGCATTTTAATAAATAAATAAATGTATTGTTTACATTATTTTATTTTACTTTATTTTATTTAGTTGACAAAGAGAGGGAGAACGCAAGCAAAGGGAGCTGCAGGCAGAGGGAGAGGGAGAAGTAGGCTCCCAGCTGAGCAGAAAGTTCAAACTGCGGTTCCATCCCACGACCCTGGGATCACCACCTGAGTCAAAGGCAGATGCTTAACTGACTGAGCCATCCAGATGCCCAAGGCTTTGTATTCTTCGCTTCTAAATATTGATGCTGCTTCATCTCTGGAGTTAGTAAATTGATGCTGAGAATTCATATCAAAGAATTGATAGTAGCTGTTAAGCAGAAACATGTAATTTACGGGAAAAAAAAAAGAACAGAATGAAGAGAAAGGCCAAAAGTCAAAAGCATATTAATATAAAATTTAATTAGATAAATAAAGCTGGTATTCCTGAAGGGGGCTAATAAAAGAGCTGCAAAGAGCTGATAGGATTAGGAAAATTGTCCACTCCTGGTCATTTCATAATTTTAAACTATTCCTTATTAATAAATATACTTAGTTCCAGAAACACAACCACATAAGGTCATTTCCACCAAGTTTCCTCTAACAGCATTTACAAATTAGACGTTCAAACAATGTAGTTTTTTACATGTTGCATCTGTATCTTAAAGATTAAACACTTTCTGTGACACATTTTCTAACAATGAAAATTTATGTATATATATTGGAAAATATATATATATATATAGAAACCTTATCCCTAAATGAAACCTTTCTTTGTTTATTAGCTTAAATAGGTAAATTAGCAACAACAACAACAACAAACAGCTAATATTATAGAGGTAGGAACAATTTACCTTTTCATTCATTGCTACTTTCTAAAAACTCCTATTTTATTTTTTCTCGTCTGTCATAATAATTTTCTAAATCTCCTGCCTTATTCAATTTTTTTCTTTTAGTGGAAATCTCTATTTCATATTTATTTTCTCTTCCTCCACTCTTTGCTCTAATAATTCAATGTATTATTAGATTTTCTGTTTTTCTCTTTATCCAGATATATCTTTTCTTTCTTTCTTTCTTTTCTAAATAATTTGATTTGCTGGCATTTTACATCAGTACATGCTTTCTTATGGATGTTAGAAATGTCTGTGGAACTTCTAGAAGAATAAACTTTTTTACCTTTAAGAAGTTTACAGTCTAGAGTGCCTGGGTGGCTCAGTTGGTTAAGTGTCTTCCTTCAGCTTAGGCCATGATGCCAGGGTACTAGGATCCAGTCCTGCATCAGCTGCCTGCTCAGCAAGGAGTCTGGTTCTTCCTCTCCCTCTGCCCCTCCCTCTCTCTCTCTCTAATAAATAAATAAAATCATTAAAAAAAGACTTACTGAAATCTGAGACTGAATTACTAAATTCAGTCTTAATATAAGACAGCTAAACAAAGCAATGATCACAACTGGAAAATTTATTCAGATCATGGTTTAACATTTTTGGTTGACACAGGACCTCTTTCAGTAACAACTTTCCCTAAATATCAATTTCTTTTTAAGGCAAAAAATTTTGACAAGAAATCCAGATCCTTCTCATCATTTTCATATCAATTTAATGTGACATCCTCGGAGTATATAATCAAATATGTAATTATTCTATCTGTTGCCTTGTATATTGCCTGTATCTTTTTCAGACTCAAAGTTCCATTGAGGTAGAGTTTTTTTGTCCTGTTTTTAAAGCAGAGATTTTTTAAGTGTTTGATATCTACAAGATGCTTAATAAGTGTTTACAAAACCTATGTATTTCAGAAGCCTTAAACAGGCTTTAAAATAATGTAGGTGATATTAGTAGTCATATCAAACAATTTGTAGGTTTCAGTCATGTAAATAACTACATTTCTCAGAGACAGAGAAACATACAAATGATCTGGGTCCAGTAGGATAATGCTAGCATGTGTTTTAAATTCTCTTATATGACCTTATTCTTGCAAGAATTGGTTATGTGGCAGAAAAAAAGGTATCACTATCTTATACTTTATGATTTAAAGAGATTTATGGAAGTTGTTAATTTCTTACACTACCCCTTTGTTTCAGTGGACCCAATTTCTGTGGTAATGGTGAGAGGAAAGTAGGCAATTTAGGCAGCAGCAAAAATCTCCTACAAGGCACTATAAAATAAGGCTTGTTCTAGATCATGGGTCTGTCCAAAGGGGAATGTTAAGGGAAAGAATGGATGATGGATGCATTGTGTACTTATAACTATAAGATTAATACTGTTATGCCCCAATAATGGGTCTATGATTAAAGGAGCGAGACTGATGTAAAGCGAAGGTCAAGCAAAGCCTTATTTCATGCCAAGCATCAAGAATCTAACCGAACGTTCAGAGCCACACCTCTTATGAGAGAAGGCAACCCTTCACTGTTTCACAGTCTAGCTTTTAAGGGCAAAGGCCATGAAGTCAGGCCTGGCCACGCACAGGTGACCAATGAGATTTTAACACACACAGGAAACTCCACAGTGAGGCTAGGTGACCAATTGAGGTTCAATTTACCCTAGTATAGACATTTGACCCAGCCTATTACACCTTGATTAGGATTGGTGCCAAAACGGTTCCCAAAGGGCAGAGGAGTGGGGCATACTCCTTAGTATCTAGGGAGACAATATGCAAACACCGCCCCCCCCCTCCCGCTGATTGATGTCTCCACCTGGCCTGACCCACCCTTGTATATGGGCTTTGTTACCTGGAGCTGATTTCCAGGTCTTGTTTTTAAGTGAATCCCCTGGGGGAAGGGGAGCAAGGACAGTTTCAGGGTGAACCTCAATGGAAGCCTCTTGCTGAAATATAAAAATATAAAATAGGTCCTTACATTACAACAACTCAGTAGGGAAAGTCCCTGTGTGGTGATAAAAGAAGTGATGTAACTTGCATTGCACATTTTATTTTTAAAACGTGTAAGTTGTATTTTTCCCTGCCATGACATCATACTTTATCTTCATCTCTGTCTACTAGTTTAAAACTAGTTAAACAAACTCAACAATTTTTTTAAAAAATATTTTATTTATTTATTTAAGAGCAAAAGCCAGAGAGAGAGAGAGAGAGAGAGAGCGCATGAGCAATATGGGGCTCGATCCCAGGACTCTTGAGATCATGATCTGAGCCAAAGGCAGACACTTAACTGACTGAGCAAATGAGACTCCCACAAACTCAACAATTTTATAAAATTTTTATTTGTTGGGGTGCCTGGCTGGATCAGTCAGTAAAATATGTAACTCTTGATCTTGGGGTTGTACGTTTGAAATTCACCTTGGGTGTAGAGGTTTTTAAAAATAAAATCTTTAAAAATTTTTTTTTTCATTTTTTTATTTAAGCCGTTGTATGGCAGTGTTGATCACTATATTGTACACCTGAAACTAATATTAACCTTATTTTAACTAACTGGAATTTAAATAAAAACTTTAAAAATAAAATAAAAATAATAATCATAAAAATAAAAAAGAGGAAAAATTATTTGGCAGGCAATTTTCTTAATTGCATTATTATTTATTATTATCATAGTCTGTGTGTGTCGGTGGGAAGTGGCTGGTATTCCAGTGAGTTCCATATCTGTGTTACACTGAGGTCCATGTCTGTAGTCAGTCTTTTTTTTTCTTTTAATTTATTTTCAGTGATCCAAAATTCATTGTTTATGCACCACACCCAGTGCTTCATGTAATAAATTCCCTCCTTAATACCCACCACTGGGCTCACCCAACCACCTGCCACCGTCCTCTTCAAAACCCTCAGTTTGTTTCTCAGAGTCCACAGTCTCTCATGGTTTGTCTCTCCCTCCGATTTCCCCCAGCACACTTCTCTCCATCTCCCAGTGTCCTCCACGTTATTCCTTATGTATTGAGTCTTATAAAAACTTTTATTTCTTTCCCTATTCTGCTTTGCATATGCTTACCTTAGATGTTAAAATGTTATAAACCCTCCTGCCTGGTCCATTTTCTCTCTCTTCTCTCATGATTTCTCATGCTCTCCCTGCCAACCCCACATGCCTTACAATATCTGGATATGACTAATTTCTTCCTGAGCTACTTTATTCTACTCTGCCATATGGTTGCCCTTCCCTCTTCTGTACCATAACTTCTATCCCCTGCACTTGTGCTTTAACAATACCTAATTCTTTTCACTACATCTGTATCTTTGAGGTCAATACTCAGTAGTGCAATCGCTGGGTCATAGGCTAGCTCTATTTTACTGGAAAGAAGGGCCATATGCACCCCAGTGTTCATAGCAGCAATGTCCACAATAGCCATTCTGTTGAAAGAGCCAAGATCCCCTTCAACAGACAAACGGATAAAGAAGATGTGATCTATGGATACAATGGAATATCACTCAGCCATCAGAAAGGATGAATACCCAACTTTTGCATCAACATGGATGGGACTGGAGGAGATTATGTTAAGTGAAATAAGTCAAGCAGAGAAAGTCAATCATCATATGGTTTCACTTATTTGTGGAACCTAAGGAATAGCATGGAGGACATTAGGAGAAGGAAAGGAAAAATGAAGTGGGGGCATTGGAGGGGGAAATGAAACATGAAAAACTATGGACTCCAAGAAACAAACTGAGGGTTTTAAAGATGAGAAGGATGTGGGGATGGGTGAGCCTGGTGATGGGTATTAAGGAGGGCACATATTGCATGGGGCACTGGGTGTTTTACACAAACAATGAATCATGGAACACTACTTCAAAAACTAATGATGTATTGTATGGTAACTAACATAACATAATTTTAAAAAAAAGGAGAGGGGGACAATACCTAACACTCAATCTTTGCTAGTTTCTTGTTTACCTCCTTTTAAGAGTAAGCTCATTAGTGGTTTTTTGTTTGTTTGTTTGTTTTTGTCTCAACTAAAAGAAGAAAAATAATACACATTATTTTGAAAACTTTTTGAACAGTGTACAAACGTTAGTCAAGTCCACAATGTCTCATCTCTTCTTCCTCCTAACATGGCTAAGTTGAAAAACCCTTTATCTGGGAAAAGATCATTCTCCTGCCACCTTGTGTAAGATTTTGGCTTTAGCTTAGATTATCCTTTCTTTCCTTTTCTGAAAATAAGTTGAAAATATTAATAGCCTCAGTTTCTTCTTCCAAAATATGACTGCTTCTTTACCAAGTGCAAAAGCAACTCATTTTGACCATAGTAAACAGCTTGGACCTACTTTTTTTGGCTCACTGTTTTAGTGAGACAAGTGGAGTGAAGATGACACACCATTTCCAAATGTATTCATAATTGGTAGACCATACTTCTAACTTGAAGTTTTGTTGCCATTAAACTACGACCAGAATCGCTATAATTACAGAGGTAAATTCTTTATATTTACTATATTTGAAATTACCATATAATACCAAAATAAAATTATGATTATGTGAAGAGTCTGTAATATTAAGAAGATGACTTTGAAATTATTGCTTATCTAAATGAAATTTCCCATTTTATAATCTTGTATAAGCTTCCGTTGTCATTTCCTATTTAAAATCTATTGGAAGGCACTCTTATTTTCCCTTAAGTGTGAAGTCAAATGTGGAACAAATTCATCCCAAAGGAACTGATTCTATATTCCACTGAAGACCAGGTGGCTTCCATGTGGCATTTTGCCTCTTGCATATTGTTCATCTCCTACAACAAATGGGGGTATGCTCTTTAGTAAACTAATTCAACTCAATTAGAGACATTGTCTTCAAGGGATAACATCATAGAGACTAGAATCAGAATCATACTTTTGGGAAAATTGGGCCCAGGTTTTTTGTTTTGTTTTGTTTTAAGATTTTATTTATTTATTTGACAGACAGAGACCACAAGTAGGCAGAGAGGCAGAGGGCGGGGGGCGGGGAAGCAGGTTCCCTGCTGAACAGAGAGCCTGATGCAGAGCTCGATCCCAGGACCCTGAGATCATGGCCTGAGCCAAAGGCAGAGGCTTAACCCACTGAGCTACCCAGGCGCCCCTGGGCCCAGGTTTTGATGGCTTCTTTCCTCAAACTTATAAAACCTATTTGAACTCTACTGGATGCCAGACTGCTTAAAAATATTTGGTCCCTTGTAATTTTAACCTTCCAGTATTCAATGCACCTGATTCATGTAATATCCTATAGTATTTTTGTCAAAGGAAGACTCTCAAAGTGTGTTTCTTGGGAGACACTTTTCAATTGGTTGCTTACATTTCTGCATTTATTATTTGTTCTAGACCATCCTTTGAAGATGGTTGTATTGAATAGACTTGGAGGACAGAAATAGTATCTTTTTTTTTTAACTTAACCTGTTGTGTTTGCAAATATTATCTGCCTCTGTTTTGATTCTTCTTGTGGGAACTGAGGCTCAGAACTGATATATAACTCCCACCCCTACACACACACACACACACACACACACAAACACAGAAACACACACACACACAAATACTGTTAATATTCTGGCTACCTCTAATGCTGTGAATAATAAACTATATTATTTCTGAACCATGAGTCTGCGTCTTCTATCAACACCCAAGAAACCACGGCAGACTCATACACCAGCTTTCAAATAAGGGAAAATAATCTCAGATGCTTTATATTTTTTGATAGTGTTACCTACTTCTGAACATATGACTGAGCACATATAAAGCTGGAGCCATGACCATTTAGAGCTTCTTCTGTGGAAGAACTATGCATTCACTAGTAAACAAAAGTAGTTTTATCTTTTTTTTTTCCTCCTGGACACCATTTCCTCTCTCACACTGTTGCTCAAATTGGATGGAGTCTAAGGTCCTTTGAGGAAATTTTTGTTTAATGACTCAAAATAAAATAGGAAGAGTCTAAAGTGCTAAAATTAATTCTAGATAAAAGGTATAAGTCATGCCAGAAAGGATAGTAATTTTATCTAACAACTGCCTGTTCACCCCTTATTTGTTCATTAACTAATCTCCAAATTCCTGACTAAATCCCTTTTGTAAGCCAGAATGTGAGCTAAAAACTGGGATTTTAAAAAATTTTCATTTGAAATCCAGTTAGTTCACATATATGGTTGTATTAGTTTCATGTGTACAATATAACATATAGCACTCGGTGCTCATCATGACAAGTGCTCTAATTAACCCCCATCACTTATTTAATCCATCACTCCTTTCAGATCCCCTCAAGTAACCATCAGTTTGTTCTCCGTTATGAAATGTCTGTTTCTAGCTTTGTTTCTCTTTCTATGTGTTATTATTTTCCCCTTTGCTTGTTTGTTTTGTTACTTTTATTCCATATAAGAGTAAAGGTATTTGTCTTTCTCTGACTGACTTATTTCACTTTTAGCATTATACTGTCTAGTTCCAGCCATGTTATTGCAAATGGCAAGATTTCAGTCTTTTTTATGGCAGAATAATATTCCATTGTATATACATACCACTTATTCTTTATTTATTCATCAATTGATGGATACTTCGCTCTTTCCATATCTTAGCTTTACAAATAATGCTGCTATAAACATAGGGGTGCTAGCATCCCTTTGAATAAGTTTTCTTAAATTCATTGGGTAAATACACACCAACAGGATTGTTGGATCACAAAGGACTTCTATTTTTAAATTTTATGGAAATTCCATACTGTTTTCAAATATGGCTGTATCAGTTTGCATCACCACCAACAGTTCACAATTGTTACTTTTTCTTTTTTTTAAGATTTTATTCATTTGACAGAGAGAGATCACAAGTAGAGAGAGAGAGGAGGGAGCAGGCTCCATGCCTGGCAGAGAGCCCAATGTGGGACTTGATCCCAGGACCCTGAGATCATGACCTGAGCTGAAGGCAGAGGCTTAACCCACTGAGCCACCCAGGCAGCCCCCACAAGTGTTACTTTTTCACATCCTCTCCAACCCCTTTTGTTTCTTGTAGTGTTGATGTTAGCCATTCTGACAGGTGTGAGGTGGTATCTCTTTCTAGTTTTGCTTTGCAATTTCCTGATGATACATGATGATGGACATCTTTTCATGTATCTACTGAACATTTGAATGTGTTCTTTGGGGAAACACTTGTTCATGTCTTCTATCCATGTTTTTATTGGATTATTTGGTTTTGGATGTTGACTAAAAACTGGATATTAAGTAACACACAAGACAGGTTTCCTTGAGCTTAAATTTTATTTGCATGAGTATCATTAACAGGAAAAAATATGCATATGTGTATGTACAAGTGTGTTTATGTATACATCTATCTATCTATCCTCTATCCCCTGTCTTCTAATTGTGGTAAATCCTGTAAGGTGGGGAATGGGATAGTCTGAAGAAATATGCTGCTGGATATGTTGGGTAAGCAGATTTAATTGCACTCAGATGCATTGGATATAAGTGAATCACTCAAATGAGTTATTTAATATTATATAGAAACAAATTAAAATTTTATGTAGTTGAAAATAATAGGTAGTTAAAATAATTTTTGTTGTTTGTTGTTTTTGTGTCTCTTTTGTTTATATATACTATGGTGTGAATGTTTATGTCTCCCAAAATCATATTACAAAATCTAACTGTGGAAGTGATAGTATTAAAACATAGGGGCCTTTGGGAGGTGATTAGGTTATAAGTGGGATTACAGTCCTTTTAAAGGAGACCCCAGAGAGTTCTCTTGATTCATTCATCATGTACGTTTACAGTGAGAAGATAGCCATCTATGAGGAAGTGGGCTCTCCCTGGATCTGCCCATTCGTTAATCTTGAACTTCTCAGTTCTAGAACTGTGAGAAATAAATTCCTGTTCTTTATAAGCTATTCAGTCTATATCATGTCCGTTATAGCAGCCTGCATGCAGAAGGACACTATGACCTAAAATGAGAGCAATAAATATAAAGTTTCAGTAAAGTCAGTTGGTACAATGTTTTTTTACTTAGAGAAGACATGCTGCTTCATGTTAAACCTTGATATTGTATATGTTTCTTGAAGGGCCACTTCTTACTCCTTTGTGTGTTTTCCACAAAGTCCAGGATGATGCCTTACATAAAGGTAATATTTTATAAATACTGTTGGAAATATATACTTCTCTAAAATCTTATTTTGCCTACAGATTACTTGGATCCACTTTGCCTTGTGTAGAATATTTGAAATATATTAAGAACAGAATGTCTCTCTAAATAACATTTAGAATCATCATTAAAAGATTGGTAGCAGACTGAAGGAAAAGTCCAAGAAGCTGGCAGAAGCAAAGGACCAAATTTTTGACCTGGCAGAAAAGGATTGGTAAATAAGGAAACAAATCATAAGAAAGAAGGAAGAATGATGAAACATGACAATGAGCTTAGGAAAGTCATTGACTCCAAGGAATAGAAAGAGGTGCTTATTGTAGGAGAAGTAGGAGTGAGAGAAAAAAAAGAGGGCTGAACATGGATTTGAGAATTCAGAGCTAAAACTGTCCCTCATCTGGGAGCAGAAACAGAGATCCAGATTCAGAGGCAAGGAGGACTCACATCACCATCCACAGAAGCATAGAACAACAAGACATAGTTTCATTCCCTCTGCAAAAGCTATCAATGGAGGAATTCTCTTTACCTAAATATGCGTGGGAGTGTAGTTTGTACATAGCCAAGTCACTTACCTCAAGAGGACAAACTATACCAGCTCTCGAAGCAGGCCAGATAGCTCAAGCAACACCAGCCCAAGCCAAAATCCATTTCCCCTGCATTTGTGAACAATGACAGAGCAGTGGTTCACGTCTAGAACTAGGACGTATTCAGAAGTCAAAGATTGTGTCATGGATTGTGCCTATCAGTTCAGAGGCGGCCTTCAGCTCAACTCATGATCCCAGGGTCTTGGCATCGACTCTGTTCTCAGGTTCCCTGCTCAGGGGTAAGTCAGCTTTTCCCTCTCCAGCTCTACACCCTGATTGTGATCTCTCTGTCTCTCTGTCAAATATGTGCATGTGCATTGTTTGACAAAAAGACAAAAACATAACCGGGGTACAAGGATTGACTGTGGCCAGAGGATGTTTTCTTTAATTTGGACCTAGATCTCTATGGAAGGCAGCCAGGTTCAGAGAACCTCCCACCATCCTCAAATGCCAGACCTTCGCTCAGAGCTCCAATGTTCATTCTCCAGTTCCTTGTCTTCCTGAATATCCTCACCAACCTGTAGCATACGCTGTCTGTGGCTCTCTAATGGACCTTTGTTGTCCCACTGTTCATCTTCTGCTGCCTCCATTAGAACACGCCCATCTTCCACAAGAGGCACTGTTTGCTTATCCCATGAAACCATTTGGGGGATGTTCATGAGAGGGTGAAGGCAGGCTTGTGCTGTCACATCTACATGTACTCCTCCAGAGGGTATCTGCAGGACCCTGTGGGAATGCTCCAGGTTCTTTGACATTTGAATCCTCTTCAATGCGTCCTTTTGAAGATACAAGTTGTCTTCCTGAAACGGGCATGGAAGTCTTTCAGATGGCTTCACTTGGGCTATGGGTCTTTTCCAACATGCTCCATGCTTGCTCCTGTGGACTCCAAGTACATGAGTCCATTCTGGATTTAAGGTTCTAGGATGTAGAATCTGCCTTTGGTACATCGTCAGTTTTGAAGATTTGGAAGACATTTTGGCTCGATTTCTAGAGACACTACAAGTACTCGTTATAAGGGCTGCTAGGCCAGAGGGAGTCATTTTGTCTTTCAGCAGTAAACTTATATTGAACCCATGCAGTAAACTAAATTGACCCTACTCCTCCCAGAGGAGCTTACTCTCAAAGCCTAGATACAAGGGTGAATCAGGCCAGGAGAAGACATCCCATTAGAGGGGCACGCATATATCTACTAGGGTAAATTGAGATCCAATTGTCAACCCATGTGTTACCTAGCATTTTTGTTTATGTGGTGTAGCAGACTTAGCACGACTGTGCAGTTTTTTTCTGTATTGTTATCTCATTGGCCAACTCTGTATAGCCTGGCTAAACTACCGCTATAAATGTTAGTCTGTGAGGCTGGGAGTGGTCGCCTCTTTGCAAGAGAAGGCCCTGACCGGTCTATATGATTCTCGATGCTTTGTGCAAAATTAACGTTTGCTTGAACTTCACTTTGTATCAGTCTCGCTCCTTTGAATAAGGACCCTATCTTTGGAGGGCCACCCGAATTCAAATGATGAGAACTGAAACAGCATTGGAATTTTTGGAAAAGCCTCTGGAGGTAAGATCATGGGATCCTGCATGGAGCTGCAGGGTATGGCCCACTGGTAGAAGTTGGCAGCAGCCATGCTCCCCAGAGCTGGTGTGGATGCGGAGATGCCCCATCCTCTGCTGGTAGATCGTATGGGGGTTCAAGTCCCCCTGGGTGGTCAGGGGGTTCGAGTCCCCCTAGATGGTCAGGGGGCTCGAGTTCCCCTTTGCGGTTAGAGGGGGTTCAAATACCCCTAGGTAAACTCCAGGGGGTTCGAGTCCCCCTGGATAGTCAGGGGGGTTCGAGTACCCCTAGACATTCAGGGGGTTCAAGTCCCCCTGGGCGGTTTGGGGGTTCGAGTCCTCCTAGGCGATCAGGGGATAAAGAAAGCCCCCACCAGTGGCAGGTTATGGGTAAGAATCGTTTGGCCTACGGTTGTCTTTGCCTGGTCCTTTTGTTGTCTGTTGTATTGTTTGTTATGATTGAAGGAGTGGGGCAAGCAGAGAGTAAAGGGACTCTGACTTTCATCTCTCTGTTCTTCATAATAGATGTGAGGCTTCTCACTCACTCATTTCGTGTGTTAAGGGCTATGACTGTAGCCAACTGGGGTTAGTCTAAGAATGAGTTAAGGTGCCCATGCTGATGCTCATTGGAGCTGAGCATGGAATATGAGTGCCTAATGGACCACTTTTGGTAAGCAGAACTGGCACTGTGGGATGAACCGACCTTGAGCCAAAGACTTTAAAAAATATTCCCCAGCAGCTGCCGAAACCCCCTTTGTTTTGGGGAATTCTTTGCCTTCTCTGGCCTGATGTGGACTGCCTAGCCCCTCCCCCTTGTTGGCGGGAGAGCATGGCATCTGAAGTGGAGATAGTTATTTGTCTGTCTCAAGGTTTTAATGGGCAATTGTTAAAGTGGCTTCCAAAGTCTTTGGTAACCTGAAACTGTGAAGGGTTGCTTGAATGACAAATGGAATTAAATTTGTTGGACATGTAGTACTTAACCAAATGAGATATAATGCTAGACCATTAGGTCAAAATCTCATCTTGACCACCACACACGCTATCGCGGACCTTCGTAGACTCCAACTGACTGATGGATGGTGAACACCCGAGTGACAGGGTATCAGGCCCTCCTCCTCAACAAACCAAGAGTGATCTCACAGCCACAAGTGGTGCTAAATCCAGCCACACTGCTCCCAGAGGAGCTGGCCGAACATCCACACAACTGTGCGGAGGTCCTAAACCAAGTCACAGGAATAAGACTGGATCTCAGAGACATGCCCTTCCCAGATGCAGACATGACTCTGTTCATGGAAAGAGGTATGTGAGGTATGTGAGGGCTGTGGTAGTTTATCCTGAGCAGGAATTCTGGGCAGCACCCTGCCACATGGAACTTCGGCACAACAAGCAGAACTGATTGAAATCACTAAGGCACTGCAGATGGCTAAAGGTAAAACCACCAACATCAATACGGACCACAGGTATGTCTTTGCTACTCTCCATATACATGGAGCTACTTACAAAGTAAGGAGCCTATTAACAGCAGAAGGAAAAGGAATTAAAACAGAAGAGAAATATTGGGACCCAAAAGAGGTGGCTGTTATGCATGTCTTGCGACACCAAAAGGGGACTGATCTGATTTCAAAAGGAAACCAATTATCAGATCGAGATTTAAAGCAAGCAGCCTGAGAAACAATGCAAGAGCTGGTTACACACCTGGATCTATCCCTACCAAATAAACTGGAGTATTCAGAGGAAGATTTAAAGTATTTACAAAAATGGCTAAATTATATTATAAAGGAGACTGGGCTAAGACTAAAAGAGGAAATTTAATTCTTCTTCGAAGACTAGGCAAGAAATTAGTAGACCAGATACATCAGGGTACTCACCTGGGGTCACTCAAACTCAAGGAACTTCCAGGCTTCTAAATTACGGTGTATGGTTCAGGATATAGTTGATAGATGTGCTCAGTGCCAGGCAGTTAATGTGGGAGGAACTAGAATTGGAAGATGGAAAAGAGAAAGAGGTAGGGTACCAGGAATTTATTGGAAAATAGATATTACAGAAATAAAACCCGGAAAATATGGGGACAAGTATATGTTAGTTTTTGTAGATACCATTTCAGGCCAGGTTGAGGCTTTTTCCGAGAAACATGAGACGGCAGGAGTGATAGCCAGAAAGCTACAAGAAAAATAATTCCTAGGTCTGGGCTGCCTCTCACGGTTGAGTCAGACAATGGCCTTGCATTTTGAGTTAAGTCTCACAGGAATTGGCCAAGGCCCTGGGCACAAATTGGAAACTACATTGTGCCTATCAGACCTAGAGTTCTGGGCATGTAGAGAGATTGAACCAGACTCTTAAAGAGACCTTGACAAAACTAACCCTGGAGACGGGCAGTGGATGGGTGGATCTGCTTTCTTTCACCCTACTCAGGGCAAGATGTACACACTATTTAAACAGGGTGACCCCATTTGAAATGTTTGGGAGAACCCCTGCTCCCGCTCTGTTTTCGGCTACAAAAGGTTGCCCTAGCAGAAATGACTGATCAGTCTGTACTCCAGTCACTGCAGGCATTACAGTCTGTATTAAAAAAAAAAAAATGCAGGGATCCAGACTGCCCACACTGGTATGGAGACGGAGGTGGAACCACTTCCTTTCCAACCAAATCACTTGGTTTGGATATGACATTATCAAGTGGGAAGCTTGGAGCCTCGCTGGATGGGACCTTTTACTGTTACCCTGACCACACCACAGCAGTAAAAGGAGAACGCATCAGGGCCTGGATTCACGCATGTCACATCAAACGAGCCAAGGATGAAGATGACCCCAAAAGGTGGAAGCCACAGCCAAAGATCCCGTTCACTGTGGACTAAATCTAAGACTGAAAAGACTATGAGTTTGTTGTTGCTCCTATTTTTACCTGTTTATGTAAAGTATAGGTAGTTAATTAGATAAAGGAAATTAGAAAAAAAAATGGAAAGAGTTCTATGAAGCGGTAAATGGGTAAGTCATCAGCCGACTGTGCACTAGTGTCATGTACAAAAGAAAATGAGAGCGATAAAAATGTTAGAATTACATGCTCAATAAACCCTTTATAACCAGAGAATGTAGAACTGGATGAAAAGTCAAGGATTGGACTAATCTCCAAAGAATAGGGAGGAATGTAAGAGCCTGGGTGGCCAGAGGGAATCATTTTGTGTTTATGCAGTATACATAGATTGACCTCATGCAGTAAATTTAGATTGATACTGCCCCTTCCAAAGGTATTTACTCTCAAAGCCTAGATATAAGGGCAGGTCAGGGCAGATGAAGATATCCAGTCAGTGGGGAGCTTATATCTACTAGGTAAATTGAGATTCAATTGTCCATCCGTGTGTTACTAGCAGTTTTTTTCTATGTCTGGCAGACCTAGCACCACTGTGCAGTTTTCTCTGTGTATTGTAATCTCAAGGCCACCTGTGTATAGCCCAGCTAAACTACATCTATACATGTTAGTCTGTGATGCTGGAGGGGGTCGAATTTGGAAGAGAAGGCCCTGACCAGTCAGTATGATTCTCGATGTTTGGAATGAAATTAAGCTTTGCTTGACCTTCGCTTTGTATCAGTCTTGCTCCTTTGATTAAAAACCCTAACACTTGTGTCTGCACTGTGGAAGACTCCAGACATGTCTATGTCATGATTGGGGGTGTTCCCTTTGAGCTTTCCTTGGGTGGCCCTTCTCCTGTTCAGAAGATTGGTGAATGGGTGGGAGGGCCTAACCCTTGTGCAGGGCTCAGATTCCCTCCCCTGAGGTTTGCTTGAGGCCTGATTGTTACTTGACCTTTCCTGGCTAAGATGGAATGGTGGATTCTTGCCTTTCTCCGAAATCCAGAGGGCTGGTGCTGACAGTCAGGACCAAACACTACGAATCGGGCCATGGAGATGGTGATACCGACTCGCTTCACAAATTGCCTTGGTGAGAGACCCAGGTGGCTCCAGCGGTTTGGGATGGCTAGGGGTCCTATTGGCACACCTATGAATACTCCAACCAAGTGTAGTGATCAGGCATGGGTTTATGAGGATTGGTTGCTATGACCTCAAAGCGTTGTGACATCACAGATGCTGGCTTCACTGAAGCAGCTGTCCCTCTCCCATGACCTTGGTATCCTATGGCTTTAGGTAGGAAGCCCCGGGAAGGATAGAACAAGAGCCCTCTGAGCCTGATCAGGATCTCAGGTTGTCTTGTGGGTTAATGTCCCATTTCCCCTTTCTAGATAAATGGGAAAAAAATGATGTTCATTATACCTTCCTTTAGGCCAACAATTCTCCAGAGACAGCAAGGTGTCCTATTTCCACTACAATTTCTAGATCTCAAGAAACAGTGAGGCATCTTGGGTACCAACAGCTCTCCATGGGGTTTGTCATCCTGTGGGTGAGCAAGTCCATTGTCAGTGTCTTTTCCCAACGGGTCAGTGATGACTAACGGACAGAAAGTCCCTTTTTGAGGAAAAAGGTGAGGGCATGGATATATGGTACTGCCTTTGTCCTCATCTCCTAGAGTTCTGAAACACAAGGTTAAGGGATTAGGGCTCTGTCTACCTGGTTTTCCCATAACTTTACAAAGTCTTCAAGGAAAGTGACGTTCTGATCAGAGCTAACTCTTCAGGAAGAGGCCTGGACCGCACCTGTTGTCATCATTAGTTAACTGTACTTGTAATGGAACGGGTAGAGACATGTTGACCAAGTCTCTTTAGTCAAAAGGAAAGGGATGGCCTATATCGACGGCTTGCAAAGCCAACTTGAGCAGAACTGTGGACTGAGCCTCAAGGTCCTTGCAGACTAGTGATGAAGAAGGTGTGGTCCATCTTGGTAACAGAGTATTCCTCAGCCATCAGGGAGGATAAACCCCTGGACCTTACATTGACATGAACTTCCCATGTCTGGGTGATGGGAAATGGAAAAGACAGGCAGAACAATGGAAATATCATATAGCTTTCCACAATATGTTCCTCAGGAGGAATACCTTGGCTCTTAGTAAAGGAAAGGAAAATTGAATGGGAAGAATGCAGAGAAGGAGACCCACCAAGAGTGACTCAGGACTCTGAGAACCAAGCTTGAGTGTTACAGAGAAGAGACACATTCAGGGAATAAGTGAAATGCTTAATGGGTGTTCAGGAGCTGTGGCATATATTAGGAAAAGCACTAGGTCGCATATGAAACTAAAAGATCCGTAAATACTGTGTCAAAAAAAATGACAAAAGAATTCCAAGAAGAATTCTAAGATTTTCAACAAAAAAATTCAGAGAAAAACAATGTGACCCTTTCAAAACCTAAAGAAGGCACAGGGAGAAAAGGAAAGAATTATAATTTTTATTATCTTTCCTTATTGAAATGGCATGGGATTTGTTTCCTAAAATGTCCTTATCTGAATTGGGTCTTTATCCTTGTAAATTAGAGTCTACCCACCTCTTCCATTTCTGAAATTGATGAGAGGACATGACATTGCCTTCTCTAAATACCTAGAAGAGTGGCCCAGGAAAATGACTTGGACCTGGCCTTCTGTGTGCTGGCAGGTGTTTGATTACTGCTTCAAACGCTTCAGTCACTACTAGAGAGCTGAGATTTTGTAGGTTTCCTGACCTAATCGTGGGAGTTTCTATGTGTCTGGGAATTTAACCTTTTCTCTCCGGACTTGGATTTGCTAGCATAAATGTGTGTATGTGCCTCTTAGGTTATTCTTTTTTCCTTTCTACCAGTTGTCATGTGGTTTCATACTTTCAGCTGTGAGCTTGTCTCCCTGCTGTATCCCAGTAATGGCTTCTGCAGTTTGTTCATGTTTTCAGAACTGAAGTGTGAGATCTCCGGATTTTTTTTTCTATTGGTTTGTTTGTATTTCCTTTATTTTGATAATCATATATATGATTTCATTTTTTCTGTTAACTTTGGAGTTAGGCTCTTCTTCTACTTGCTCCTTCAGGCATCCAGTTAGGTTCCTTTTTTTTTTTTTTTCGTTTTTTTTAAATTTTGGAAATGCATGCGTTTAACCCTTTATGGTTTCCCAATAAAATGTTTTTGCATCACCCCATAAGTTTCTTGACATTCCTTTGTTCATGGCTATTTCTGCATTTCCTTTGGATTTTCTTTGTTGATTCATTGCTAGGTCGTGAGTGTGTTGTGTTTTCCAACCTTTAGGGTATGGCTGTATTTCCAATTTGAAAGTGATATCTTCCCGTTTTCATACCTTCATGATCATAAGAGCCCAGGATAGGTTTTGACTTCTCTTCCATGAATTACGACTGGATTTGGACTCGAGCTCATGACCTGCGATAGACAAAGTTAGGTCCGCCGCTGGGAAGAACATATCTTATTGTCCTCAGAGACGCAATCTTACTCATGGATCCCCAAAGTTCAGGTGGTCTCCAGAGCCCATGTGGACATCTGTTATTCCTTACCACCATTCCACCAAATGATCTGTGCTGTGCTTAACGTGGATATCATAGTCCCCAACAATATTGGATTAAAGTCCCCATCTCCCTTCCTCTCTGATCATATGCTTCCAACGTTTAGATACAGCCATGTTCTGGTATATATGTTGGCAGTTCTTCCAGGTTTCTGATGTTTTGATGCTCCATTATGACAAAACACCTTCCGCTCTCTTTTGTCTCTGAAAGGCATAAAATCACTCTAGATGACTTAGGCACAATCACTTTGGCTCTCTTCTCCTTGGCAAGAGCATAACGTACGTTTCCAAATTTCTTCACTTTCAAGCTATGTGTATTTTATAGTCAAAGGAAATCTCCTATGGGCAACAGGGGTCGAGCTTGTTTAATATTTGTTGTTTATTGATGGATCCTTTCTGATTTTTTTTTGTTTGTTTGCTTGTTTTATTTTATTTTATTTTATTTTATTTTTTTCTAATTTCAACCACACCTACAAAATGTTTGTATTGATGGGAGACATTCGTCCTGAATGCTGAATGAATTATTGTTAGGTAAGAAGTTCACTTTCTCATTTTGGTTGAATTCTGACTTGAATTCTCTGTGCCTTTCCCTTTTATGGTATTTTTTTGGGGATGCTTCATTCGTGCGATTTCTCACTTCCTCCCCCTCTTTCTCGTGTCTTCTCTGTGTGTGTGTTCGTCTATGTGTGCATGTGCATGTCTTAATGTGTGCGTGGTCTGTGTGTGTTTCACAAAAAACTTATAATTAAATTCCAGAGGTAGGAATTGGGTCTCTTAAGGTTAGCAATTCAATGTGACATGCCTTAGAAACTCACATTCTATCTGTTTCAAGAACAACTTCTGCAAGCAATGTCATCATTTGTACTCTTCCATAAACACGTATTCTCACAAAACTGCCTTCAAACAAACACCACATTTTGTGTGCCTCATTAGAATCGTATTGTTTGTCCCTATACCCCTTGATTTTTCATATGTTTCTTGACTGTCTTGAGGGAGTGAAATCGTCTGTTTGTTTTCTTTCTGAGAATGATAGATATGACAGAGCCCAAAGCTCTCTGCAAGCCTGTCACATGAGACATATGGAATAATTCATTCTTGCTTAAGTCTCAGTAAGAATTTTCGGTGACATGGAGGACAGTGAGATGGTAGTAGTGTCTAATAACCTCATGCTTGTCTTCAGCCATGAAAGCAAAAGGAAGATGACAACAATAATGGGGGCGGGGTGGAAATTGACCTGAAGCCTACACAGTAAACTCCACAGAGTAAGAGATCGGAGGTCGCAGAAACTATGGGAGAAGTTTGGAGACATGGCTCATGGGAGATTTGGGTGGTTCGTGCATCAGAGGGCAGTGATATCATGCAAAGGACAAAGGCACAGGAGAACAGGGCCCACTGGGAACCCACAAGGAACCTGTTTTCCAGTGCAATTGGCTGTGATGAACAGAGGGTCTGAGTTCTTGACAACACAATTCTTGAGGGGTGGAGTTTTTAGATCAGCGGGCTTGGCAGAAATTGACTCAAAAGAACACCGTGTTTTCTTGTAGGGGACACGAACAAGCAACCAGGTGCAGACAGCCTGGAGACTATGATCAGAAATAATACCAGGAGATGTAGTTGGAGGAGAGTGGGTCCTGGCAGTGCATCCGTGAGAGGCAGTGTTTGTGGAAATGATTCAATGGGTGCACAAGAAATGATCGGCTCTCAAACCAGTAGCAACAGGACTGAGCACTGGCCAAGACAGGATGGTGAGACATTTGCTGCCTACCCTGCCGACACAAAAACCCAACCGTGGAACACTTGGAGGACTGCCTTCCTCAGTCCAAGATGCTTAGTCCAAGGAGAACACATTCTCCCATAGGGGACAAGAAGAATGCCTTGACCACATGCTCTCTTTTGAACACAGCATTCTGGAGGCCTGCATTCTATTCGGTTGTGGAAGGTCTCCTTTCACACTCACACTAGACCCTACTAAGTGAAACCTCAGCATATTTAGCCCGGGCCCTAACACACCAAACGCCCGGCAAGGAGGGCCTTTACAGTTGACTGGTCTCAAGGACAGGGTCAGCCATAACACAACAGCAGATGGCATGCATCACACCCACACACACACACACTCACACACACACACCCATCATCCCTTAAATGCCAGCACTTGGTCACACCAGATTTCCTCTTCTTAAAGACATTAACCTCAGGATGGAAAAAGAATGAGCATTCAGAATATGGAGAGGTAGACAGAGACTTATATCCAAGGCAAAGATGGAAGAATCCACTGACGCCAAGGTAAAAGAACAAGAAATGATCACGGCTAGGCAATCAGAGAGAACCTACTACATAGAACACGCCCGATGGGGTATAAAAGCAGCGGCCTGGATACTTCCTGTACATCAGAAAACATGGAAGATATCAGAGAGTCTTGAACCACAGAGATAAACTGATAAAGATAAATGAACATAAATAGCTCCTGAAGAGAAGATTGGTAGGAGACTGGATGCAAAGTCTGGGAACATGGCAGAAGTAGAGGATCCAATGAGTGACCTGGAAGAACAAGTCTAGACAATAAGAAAGCAAATTCTAAAAGAGAAGGAAGAATGACGGTACATGACAATGAGCTTAGGGAATCATCATCTCCAGGAATTGAAAGAGGTGCCTCTTGTAGGAGAAGTAAGAGTGAGTGAAAAAAAGAGGGCTGAACATGGATTTGAGATATCGGGGCTGAAAATGACCCTCATCTGGTAGCACAAACAGAGGTCCACAATCAGAGGCACAGAGGACTCCCATCACCTTCCATAGAAGCAGAGCACCAAAAGACATAGTGCCATTTACCCCTGGAAAATCTAGGCATGGAGGAATTCACTTTAGCAAATAGGTATGAGAGAATAGTTTGTCCATAGCCCAGTCACTGACTTCAAGAGGAAATGCTATACCAGCTCTCGAAAAAATCCGGATAGCTCAAGCAACACCAGCCCAGGCCAAAACCCTTATCCCCTGCATTTCTGAACAATGACTGAGCAGCAGGTCTTGTCTAGAACTACGAGGTTCTCAGAAGTCAACGGTTGGGCCCCAGGATGGGTCAATCAGTTCAGAGGCACCCTTCAGATCAACTCATGATTCCACGGTCTTGGCAATGACTGTGGTCTCAGATTCTCTGCTCAGGGGAAAGTAAGCTTCTCCCTCGCCAGCTCTACCCCTTGATTGTGAACTCTCGGTCTCTCTGTCTAATAAGTGCAAGCGCATTGTTTGACAAGATAACAAAAACAAAACCAGGCACAATAATTGACTGGGGGCAGAGGATGATTTATTGAATTTGGACCAAGGTTCCTATGGAGGGCAGCTAGGTACAGAGAACCTCCCACCATCCTAAAATACCATACCTTTGCTCGGAGCTCCAATGTTCATTCTGCTGTTCTTTCTCTTCCTGGGTCTCCTCACCAACCTGAAGCATCCGCTGTGTGTCACGCTCTACTGACCCCTTGTTGACACATGTTCATTCTCTTCTGGCTCCATTATAACATGCCCATCTTCTACTACAGGCACTGTTTGCTTATCACATGACATCATTTGGCTGGGGGTCATGAGAGTTAGAAGGCAGGCTTGTGCTGCCAAATCTCCATGCAGTTCCACAGGGGTAGCTGCTCCACCCTGAGGGAGTACTCAAGATTCTTCCACATTCGAATCCTCTTCAATGCGTCCTTTTGGACATAAAAGTTGTCTTCCTGAAACGGGCAGGGAAGACGTTCAGATGGCTTCACTTGGGCTATGGGTCTCTTCCAACATGCTCTCCGTTTGCTCCTATGGACTCCAAGTACATGAGTCCAACCTGGACCTAAGGTTAAGGGTGTAGAGTCTGCCTTGATGCATGGTCATTTTTGAAGATTGGGAGGCATTGTTGGCACGGTTTCTGGAGATGCTCGAGGTACTCATGTCCTCGCTGTGGAAGACTCCAGACATGTCTTTGGCACGGTTGCGGGGGTTCATTTTGAACTCTCCTTGAGTGGCCATTTTTCTGTTCAGAAGCACTGTGATAGGGTGGGAGGGCCTGACCCTTGTGCCGGGCTCAGATTTCCTCCCCTGAGGCTTTGCTTGAGGCCTGATTGTTTCTTGGCCTGTTGTGGTTAAGATGGAATGGTGGATACTTGTCTTTCTCTGGAATCCAGAGGGCTGGTGCTGATTATCAGGACCAAACACTATGAATTGGGTCATGTAGTAGGTGACACAGACTCGCTTCGCAAACTGCCTTGGTGAGAGACCCAGAGAGCTCTGGCGGTTCGGGACGGCCTGGGGTGCTCTTGGCCCACCCACGACTACTCTAGCCAATTGTAGTGATCAGGCGTGATGTAATGAGGAGTGTTTGCTATGAACTCAAAGCATTGTGACATCACAATTGCTGGCTTCACTGAAGCAGCTGTCCTTCTCCCATGACCTTGGTGTCCTAAGGCTTTAGGTAGGAAGCCCCCAAAGGACAGAACAAGAGCCCTCTGATTCTGATCAAGAACTCAGGTTGTCTTGTGGGTTAGTGTCCCACTTCCCCATTCTGGAAAAAGCGGAAAGAAAATGATGTTTAGTATACCTTCCTGTAGGCCAACATTTTCCCAGAGACGGCAAGGTGTCCTATTTCCACTATAATTTCTAGAGATCTCAAAAAACGGTGAGGCCTCATGGGTCTCAACAACTCTCCATGGGTTTGGAAATCCTGTGTGTGAGAGCGTCCTTTCTCAGCTTCTTTTGCCTATGGCTCAGTGATGACTAAGGGACAGAAAGTCCCCTTTCGAGGAAAAAGGTGAGGGCATAGATATATGGTGCTGTCTGTGGTCTCATTTCTTAGTTTTCTGAAACACACGGCTAATGGTTTAAGGCTCTGTCTACCTGGCTTTCCCTTACACACCTTTGCAAAGTCTTAGAGGAGAGTGCAGAATGACACTCTCGAAATGGGACTTACCGTCCCTTGCCTCTTTGGAGTACCACATTTCTGTCTTTAGGATATATACCCAATAGTTCAATTGCTGTGCCATAGGTTAGCTCTATTTTCAGTTTTCTGAAGAACCTCCACACTGTTTTCCAGAGTGGCTGCACAAGCTTGAATTCCCACAAAGACTGCAGGAGAGTTCCCTTATCTCTGCATCCTCGCCACCATCTGTCATTTCTTGACTTGTTAATTTTAGCCATTCTGACTGGTGTGAGGTGGTATCTCGTTGTGGTTTTGATTAGTATCAGTGGGGTCCTGATTTGTGACCCAGTATATGGTCTAGTTTTGAGAAGGTTCCATGTGCACTTGAGAAGAACGAGTGTTCTGCTCTTTTAGGGAGGAGTGTTCTGTATATGTCTATGAGGTCCATCTGGTCCAATGTGTCATTCAATGATTTTGTTTCTTTATGAATTTTCTGCATGGATGCTCTGTCAATTTCTGAGAGAAACATGTAAAGATCTCCTACTATTAATCTATTCATATCAATATGACTCTTTATCTTGACTAACCTTTTTTCTCATGTAATTGGTTGCTCCCATATTGGGTACACAGATATTTACAATTGTTAGATCATCTTGGTGGATAGTCTCCTTAAGAATGATGTAGTGTCTTTCTGTATCTCTGACTACTGCCTTTAGTTTAAAATCTAAATTATCTGATATGAGAATCGCTACCCCGGACATCTTTTGAGGCCACTTTCAGTCTGGGTTTATCTTTAGGTTCATAATGGGTCTCTAGTAGACACCATATGGATAGGTCCTGTCGTTTAATCCAATCTGCAACCCTGTGTCATTTTATGGGCGCATGTATGCCCTTCACATTGAGAGTGTTTATTGATAGATATGTTTTTTATTGACATCACGTTTCTTTGAAACCTTTTATTCTGTAGATTTTTTCTATATTTCTGTTCAATGCTATTCTTAGGATTTTTCCACTTTTATAGAACTCCCCTTAATATTTCCTGCAGTGTCGGTTTGGTGGTTGCATAGTCCCTTAAGCCTTGCCATTCTTGAAAACTATTTCTCCATCGATTTTGAATGTCAGTCTTGCTGGATAAAGTATTCTTGGTTGCATATTCTTCTCATTTAGTACCCTGAAAATATCTTGCCTGCCCTTTCTGGCTTGCCAGGTCTCTCCGGACAGGTCTGACATGATTCTGATCGGCTTTCTTCTGTATATAAGAATCCTCTTTGTCATAGCAGCTTTAAAGCGATTGTATCTATACTTATGATTTCTCAATTTTACTATCAGTGTCCTTTCATTTTTTTTTTTTTGGAATCTATAATTTTAGGGGGAGACTGTTCTGCCTCTAGAACATGAACACTGGTTCCATTCATGAGATTAGGAAAATTTTTATAAAGATGTTGTTCCACTATATCTTCTAGACTTCTTTCACTACATCTTCCTCCTCCACTATATCTTCCTCCCCTTCAGGAATTCCAATAATTCTGACATTGGTACATTTGATGGCATCATTTATTTCCCAGATTCTGTTTTTGTAGCTTCTAAATTTGTGCCAGACTTCCTCCTGATACTTTCTCTGTCTTTTTTTCCTGCAGATCATTAATTCTATCTTATTTTGTGGTTACCCTAGCTTTTAGAGAATTTAGATTAGATTGGAACTGATTGAGAGCATTGTGAACATCATCCCTAGTGGTTTTAGTTCTTCCCTTACATTGTGAATGTCATCCCTGGTGGCTTTCAGTTCTGCTCTAATCAATTTTGTTTGATCATGCATGGCTTTCTGCAACCTAGCTATTGTGAGCCTGAATACTCTTTCCGACATACTGAATATGTTGATAGCCATTAGGTCAGTTGCAGAAGGCCCATCCATTTTTATTCTGTTGTGCATTCCTCCTCCAAGTCATTTTTGTGAGAGATGACTGAACGGATGCAGGTGGATGTATCGACCATGTTGTAGTGAAAGTACACCCTTGGATGCTTTTGAGCAATAGGATTCCCGACGCAAACAAGAGAAAAAAGAAAAGAGAAAGAATAGAGAGAGATAGAAAGATAAAAGAGAAGGCTCAGCCCAAATGGGCCCCAAGGAAAATTTGTGAAGTATACAAACAGAAACAGACAAACAAAAAACTGATAAAATTATAGGCAAATAAAAAAAGAAACTCGGCGAAAAGAACCCCAAATATAAGATTTATATATTGTTAGGACAAACAAGAAAACATGGAAACTTTGGCAGAGAAAAATGATGTGAGTTTGGTTATAAATTCTCAGTGTGGGCGAGGAAGATTGTGTTGATTCTTCCTGGATGTATCTTGATATCTTTGTTTAAAAAAACTCAACTTATCTAAGATATAGTGGGATTAAAAATTGGTTTACCTATAGGGGTAGCATTGATTGGAGAAAGGGGATTGCCATAATGTTAAATTCTATATGAATATTAGAAAATAAAAATTATAAAGAAACAAACTGGTCTAAACTAAACTCAAATTTAAAAAAAAATGAAAAAGAAAAAATGCAAAAGAGAACACAGGTGTATATACCAAAAGTTCAGATTAGAAGGTTATTATATAATTAGATTTTCTGGACATCTCACTGTGATGATAAATATGTTAATACAGCAAAGACGATTCTAAGGTGGAAATACATAACCATCCAAGCATCCCTCAAAAAAAATTGAAAAATCCAGAACACACCAACTGTCTGTACACCTTAAAGAACTGGAGAATCAATAACAAATAAAACCAACTCCACACATAAGAAGGGAAATAATCAAGATTAGAGCTGAGATCAATGAGTTAGAAACCAGAGATACAGTAGAATGCTTCAATGAAACTAGAAGCTGGTTTTTTGAAAGAATCAATAAGATCGATAAATCATTGGTGACACTAATCCAAATGAAAATAGAGAAAGCTCAAATTCATAAAATTATGAATAAAAAGGGAGAGATCACAACGAACACCAAGGAAGTAGAAACAATCGTCATAAATCATTATCAACAGTTAAATGAATATAAGCTAAGCAACCAAATGAAATGGATGCATTCCTGGAAAACTATAAACTCTGAAATTGCACCAGGAAGAAATTGACAACCTGTATAGACCAATATCTAGTAACGAGATTGAAGTGGTGATCAAAAACCTCCCAAAAAACAAGAGCCAAGGACTTGATGGACTCCCTGGGGAATTCTACCAAATTTTCAAAGAAGAAATAACACATATTCTCCTGAAGCTGTTTAAAAAAAAGAAAAAACTGAAGCAGAAGGAAAACTTCCACTCTTTTTGAAGCCAGCATTACCCAGATCCCCAAACCAGGCAAAGACCCTACCAGAAAGAATTTCAGACCAATATCACTGATAAATATTGATGCTAAGATTCTCAACAAGATCCTAGCAAACAGGATCCAACAGGACATTAAAAAGATTATCCACCATGACTAGTTTAGATTCATCCCTGGGCTACAAGGATGGTTCAACATTCGCTAATCAATCAATGTCATAGAGAAAATTAATATGAGAAGAGACAAGAACCACATGGTCCTCTCAACTGATGCAGAAAAAGCATTGAACAAAATCCAGCACCCGTTCCAAATTAAAATGCTTCAAAATATAGGAATAGAGGGAACATTCCTGATCTTCATAAAATATATCTATGAAAGACCCACAGTGAATATCATCCTCAATGGGAAAAAGCTTGCAGCCTTCCCATTCAGATAAAGAACATGACAAGGATGCCCACTCTCACCACTCTTGTTCAACACAGTATTAAAAGTCCTAGCAATATCAATCAGAAAATAAAGAAAAATAAAAGGTATCCAAATTGGTATGAAGAAGTCAAACCTTCTCTCTTTGCAAATGACATTATTCTTTATATGGAAAACCCAAAACACTCCACCCCCAAACTACTAGAACTCATACAATTCAGCAAAGTGGCAGGATACAAAGTCGCTCTACAGAAATCAGTGGCTTTCTTATACACTAGTAATGAAAATAAAGAAAGGGAAATTAGAGAATCGATTCTATTTACTATAGCACAAAGAACCATAAGATATCTGGGGGTAAAACTAACGAAAGAGGTAAAGTATCTGTACTCGAGGAACTACAGAACACTCATGAAAGCATTTGAAGAAGACACAAAAAGATGGAAGAGCATTCCATGTTCTTGGATCAGAAGAATAAACATTGCTAAAATGTTTATACTGCCTACAGCAATCTATACTTTTAATGCTATTCTGATAAAAATTCCACTGATACTCTTCAAAGAGCTGGAGCTAATAATGCTAAAATTTGTATGGACTCAGAAGAGACCCAGAATCGCTAAGGAAATGTTGAAAAACAAAAATAAAATGGGGGGCATTACGTTACCTGATTTCAAACTTTACTACAAAGCTGTGATTACCAAGACAGCATGGTACTGGCATAAAAACAGTCACATAGACAAGTGGAAGAGAGTAGAGGGCCCAGATATGGACCCTCAACTCTATGGTCAATTAATCTTTGACAAGGCAGAAAAAAATATACAATAGAAAAAGACTATCTCTTCAATAAATGGTGCTGGGACAACTGGGCAGCTATATAGGAGAATCAAACGGGACCATTATCTTACACCGTACACAAAGATAAACTCAAAATGGATTAAAGACCTCAATGTGAGACAGGAATCCATCAAAATATTACAGGAGAACATAAGCAGTAATCTCTTCGATATCAGCCACAGCAACTTCTTTCAAGATATATCCCAAAGGCAAAGGAAACAAAAGCAAACATGAACTTTTTCAACTTCATCAAAATCAAAAGAAACAGTCAAGAAAACAAAGAGGCAACCCATGGAATGGGAGAAGGTATTTGCAAATGACAGTACAGACAAAAGATTGATATCCAGGATCTATAATGAACTCTTAAAACTCAACAGACACAAAACAGACAATCATATCAAAAAATGGGCAGAAGATATGAACAGACACTTCTCCAATGAAGACATACAAATGGTTATCAGACACATGAAAAAATGTTCATCATCACTAGCCATCAGGGAGATTCAAATGAAAACCACATTGAGATATCACCTTACACCAGTTAGAATGGCAAAAATTAGCAAGACAGGAAACAACATGTGTTGGAAAGGATGTGGAGAAAGGGGAACCCTCTTCCACTGTTGGTGGGAATGCAAGTTGATGCAGCCTCTTTGGAGAACAGTATGGAGATTCCTCACGAAATTAAAAATAGAGCTTCCCTATTACCCTGCAATTGCGATACTGGGTATTTACCCCAAAGATACAGATGTAGTGAAAATAAGGGCCATTTCTACCCCAATGTTTATAGCAGCATTGGCCACGGTCGCCCAACTGTGGAAAGAACCAAGATGCCCTTCCATGGACGAATGGATAAGGAAGATGTGGTCCATATACACTATGGACTATTATGCCTCCATCAGAAAGTACGAATACTCAACTTTTGTAGCAATATAGACGGGACTGGAAGAGATTATGCTGAATGAATCAAGTCAAGCAGAGAGAGTCAATCATCCTATGGTTTGACTTCTTTGTGGAGCATCACATATATCATGGAGGACATGGGGAGATGGAGAGGAGAAGGGAGATGGAGGATATTGGAAGGGGAGGTGAACCATGAGAGACTATGGACTCTGAAAATCAATCTGAGGATTTTGCAGGGGCGGGGGTGTGGGCGGTCTGGCTACCAAGTGGTGGCTATTATAGAGGGAATGGATTGCATGGGGCACTGGGTGTTGTGTAAAAATAATGAATACTGTTAAGCTGAAAATAAAAAATTTACTTAAAAAAATCTATATAAAAAACCAGAATATTGGGAATGAATTAAAATTAAAGTTGTATCTATGAAATAGTGGTGGTTGTTCTCTTGTAGTCTTTTAATTTTTTACTTTGCTGGTTTTATTTCTGAGGGAGGGGCCAGCCACGTGGGTTTTCAGTCAATGATGTTACCTGATTTAAGTCCTCCCTCCCTGCTCATGGGGGTGGGCTCTGAGGAAACCGGTTTTTTCAGGCTTTTGTTTTTGTTTTTGTATTTGTTCACTTTTTCTCTCTCGCCTTGACTGCTTTTGATGGTTCTTGGAGTTTTAGAGGAAAGTAAACTGCAGCCTGACCTCCCTGACAGAGAGAAACCTCTATCTGCTCCTCTGTAGGTTCTGCAGGGCACATATAAATTCCCTTTTGGCCAATGGCAGAGCTTATATTGAGATACGGTCCCAGGGGATGCAGGATCTTTTGCTTGTACTGAAAACCACAGCAGCAGTGTGGGCAGCTCCAGACCACCAGAGTGGTTCCAAGAAGTGATTGCACACTGAGATTTTCCCACTGGCCTGGGCTTGGAGCACCTGGTCTTTCCAGGTCTAAGAGCGCCGGGCATGTGACACCTTTCATAGGGTAGGGTGTGGGTCACAGGCGCCTCTCAGGCTCTGATAGTATGTCAAGGGTTTAAGAGCACCAAGCTGGGCCTTCAGGCAGGGGAAGGTGAGGGGTGCACGTGTCTTAGGCAAGGCTCGGCAATTTGCTGTATGGTGTGGCTCCCACCCCTTAAAGAAACTGGACACAACACACCTCAGGTGCACTGGTGGCTCAGGAACAAGGAGCTGGTTAATCTGCCACACTCTCTCTAGCTCAGCACCAGAAAATTCTAAACTTGTTCCGGGACATAAGCCCCTGTCCTTAGCCGCCTCAATTGTCAGTGATCCTTTAACCCCGTGATCCTTTGCTGTTTTTGAGTGCTTTCAACATGAGTCCAAGTTAATGGTGGTCCCAAGACAGAGGGCACTCTTGTATTGGGGCATTACTTTCCAATCGGTCGACTCTGGTGGCTCTTTCCCCCTTTATATCTTCCGATATCAGACAAAGAGAAATAAAAGGTATTTAAATTGGCAATGAAGAAGTCAAACTTTCTCGCTTCGCAGATGACATGATTCTTTATATGGAAAACCCCAAAGACTCTATCCCCAAATGTCTAGAACTCATACAACAATTTAGCTACATGGCAGGATACAAAGTCATATATGGAAATCAGTGGCTTTCTATACACTAACAATGAAAATGCATAAAGGAAAATTAGAGAATCGATTCCATTTACTATAGCACCAAGAACTATAAGATATCTGGGAATAAACCTAACTGAAAAGGTAAAGGAGCTGTACTTGAGGAACTACAGAACACCCATTAAAGAAATTGAAGAAGACACACACAAAAAAGGAAGATCATTCCATGATCTCGCATTGGAAGAAAAAACATTGTCAAAATGTCTATACTGCCTAGAGCAATCTATCGTTTTAATGCCATTCCTATCAAAATTCCACCGGTATTTTTCAAGGAGCTGGAGCAAATAATCCTAAAATTTGTATAGAATCAGAAGAGACCCAGAATTTCTAAAGAAATGTTGAAAAACAAACATAAAACTGGGGCATTGCGTACCTTATCTCAAGATTTACTACAAAGTTGTGATCACCAAAACAGCATTGTCCTGGCATAAAAACGGACACATAGACGAGTGGAATAAAGAGGCTAGCCCATATATAGACCCTCAACTCTATGGGCAAATAATCTTCGTCAAAACAGAAAAAAATATACAGTGGAAAAAAGACAGTCTCTTCAATAAATAAATGGTGATGGGAAAACTGGACATCCATTTGTAGAAGAATGAAACTCGACCATTCTCTTACACAGAGGTAAGCTCAAAATGGATAAATGACCTCAAGGTGAGACAGGAATCCATCAGATCCTAGAGGAAAACATAGGCAGTAATCTCTTCGATATCAGCCACAGCAACTTCTTTCAAGATATGTCTCCAAAGGCAAAGGAAACAAAAGTAAACATGAACTTTTGGGACTTCATCAAAATCAAAAGCTTCTGCACAGCAAAAGAAGCAGTCAACAAACAAAGAGGCAACCCACGGAATGGGAGAAGCTATTTGCAAATGAGAATACAGATAAAAGGTTGATATCCAGGATCTTTAAAGAACTCCTCAAACTCAACATATACAAAGCAGACAATCATATAAAAAATGGGCAGAATATACGAACAGACACTTCTCCAAAGAAGACCTACAAATGACTAACGGACACATGAAAAAATGTTCATCATCACTAGCCCTCAGGGGGATTCAAAGGAAAACCACATTGAGATACCACCTTACACCAATTATAATGGCCCAAATTAGCAACACAGGATCAACATGTGTTGGAGAGAATGTGGAGAAAGGGGAACCCTCTTACACTGTTGGTGGGAATACAAGTTGGTGCAGCCAGTATGGAAAACAGTGTGGAGATTCCTCAAGAAATTAAAAATGAGCATCCCTATTACCCTGCCATTACACTATTTGGTATTTACCCCAATGGCACAGATGTAGTGAAAAGAAGGCCCGTTTGTACCACAATGTTTATAGCAGCAATGGCCACGGTTGTCAAACTGTAGAAAGAAACCAGATGGACAAATGGATAAGGAAGATGTGGTCCATATAGACTGTGGAGTATTATGCCTCCATCAGAAAGGATGAATACACAACTATTGAAATACCATGGACAGGACAGGAAGAGATTATGCTGGAGACAATCAAGCAGAGAGAGTCAATTATATATGGTTTCACTTATTTGTGGAGCATCACAAATAACATGGAGAACAAGGGGAGATGTAGGAGAGAAGGGAATTGAGGTAAATTGGAAGGGAAGGTGAACCATGAGAGACTATGTACTCTGAAAACCAATCTGAGGGTTTTGAATGGGTGTGGGATGGGTAATTGGGAATACTAGCTGGTGGGTATTAGAAAGGGCATGGATTGCATCGAGCATTTGGTGTAGTGCAAAAACAATAAATACCGCCAGACTGAAAAGAAATTTAAAAAAAATAAAAAGTAAACAATAAACTGGTAACTTAAATTAAAAAAAAATTACTGTGTACCAAAAATTCTTGTATACCTTCCCATTTTATTTTTGTTGTTTTTATTTAAATATAATTGATGTACAGTGTTATATTAGTTTTGGATGTACAATAAAATAAATCAACAATTCTAAAAAACAAACAAACAAATAAACAACAACAACAACAAAACTGGCCCTTTCAAAAGCAGTTGAAGACCTACAGTGAAAAGGAAATAATTATATTTTATTATCTATACTTATTAAAATGACATGAAATTAGAGTCTAACTGAGTCCTCCATTTCTGGAATCAATGAGAAGACACGACATTGTCTTCCTTAAATGTCTAGAAATGTTGACCAGTAAAATGATAGAGAAGGGACTTTCTGTATGGGTCAGTCTTTTCTGACCCTTAAGGAAAAGACGCTGGGAAAGGACCATCACCCACATGATGACATACCTCTGAGAGCTGATAATACCCAAGATGCCTCACTGTTTCTTGAGATCTCTAGAAATTGCATTGGAAATAGCAAAACTTTGCCATCTCTGGAGAAATGTTAGTCTAAATGAAGCTACACCTAACATCATTTCTCATTTCTTTGTATACAAAGGGGACGTGGGAAATTAACACACAAGACAACCTAAGTTCTTGACTAATCTAAGAGGGCTCTTTTTCTGTCCTTCCCGGGTCTTAGTACCTAAAGCCATAGGACTCAAATGTCATGAGAGAGGGACTGCTGTTTCAGTGAATCCAACTTCTGTGATGTCACCAAGATTTGAACTCAAAGCAACCACTCCTTTTCAACCCACGCCTGATCACTACTCTAGGATGGAGTGGTCATGGGTGGGCTTAGAGGATCCCAAGCCCTCCCAAACCACAGGAGCTGCCTGGATCTCTCACGAAGGCAGTTGTGAAGTGAATCCGTGTCATGTTTTCCATGGTCAAATTCGTAGTCTTTGGTCATGACTATCACCACCAGCCTCTGGACACCGGAGAAAGGCAAGAATCCACCATTCCATCTTACCCATGATAGGACAAGAAAGATTCAGGCATCAAACAATGACTCAGGGGTGGAACTCCACGCCCCGCACATGTCTATGGTCCTCCCACTCAATCAGGGAGCTTCTGACCAGGAAAAGTGCCATCAAGTAAAATTCCCAGGGAACACCCAAAACCATGCCAAAGACATGTCTGGAGTCTTCAACAGTGAGGAAACGAGTAAACCTAGTGACTCCAGACACCGTGCCAAAACGGTCTCCCAATCTTCAAAAGTGACCAAGCACAAGGGCAGACCCTACACCCGAGAACCTGAGGCCCAGTTCGGACTCATGTACTTGGAGTCCACAGGAGCAAGCGCAGAGCTTGTTGGAAGAGAACCATAACCCAAGTAAAATTATTTGAAAGACTTTCGTGCACGTTTAAGGATGACAACATGTATCTCCAAAAGGAAGCAAGGATGAGAATTTGAATGTTGCAGAACCTTGAGCATTCCCACAGGTTGGTGCAGCTGCCCTCTGGGGAATTGAATGGAGATGTGGCAGCACAAGCCTGCCTTAACCCTCTCATGACCATCCCCCAAATTGTTCATGCGATAAACAAAAAGTGCCTCTTTCGGAAAATGGGCATGTTCTAATGGAACCAGGAGAGGATGAACAATGTGAAAACAAAGGGACACTAGAGCGGGACAGACAGCAAATGCTACAGGTTGGTGAGGAGATACAGGAGGACAAAGAATAACAGAATGAACAGGGGAGCTCAGAGTGACGGTCTGGCATTTCAGGATGGTGGGAGTTGCTCTGTACCTGGCTTCATTCTATAGGGACCTAAATCCAAATTAAATAAACCATCCTCTGGCCCCAGTCAATACTTGTACACTGTTTTTTGTTTGTTTATTTGTTTTTGTTTTTTGCCAAAATATCGGCATGCATGTATACGACCGACAAACAGGGAGATCACAATAGGGGATGGAGCTGGAGAGGGTGAAGCTGACTTGCCCCAGAGCAGGGAACCTGAGACCAGAGTCGATTCCATGACCCTGGGCTCATAAGTTGAGCTGAAGGCGGCCTCTGTACTGATGTACACACCACAGGACCCAATCTTTGTCTTCTTAATACATCCTATTTCTAGACAAGAACCAGTGCTCTGTCATTGTACAGAATGCAGGGGATACAGATTTTCCCTTGGGCTGGTGTTGCATGCTCTATGCAACCTCATTCAAGAATGGGTATCTCTTGTCTTCTTGAAGACCGTGACTTGGCTATGGACAAACTATTCTCCCGAGCATATTTTGGTTAAGAGAATTCCTCCTTGCTATATTTTGCAGGGGGAATGACACTATGTCTTGTGATGCACTGCTTCTGTTGACGTAGATGGGACACTTCTGTGTCTCTGAATCTGGATCTCTGTTTCTGCTCCCAGATGAGGGACATTTTCAGCTCTGATTTCTCAAAGACATGTTCAGCACTCTTTTTTTTCTCTCACTCCTAGTTCTCTTAAATTAGGCACCTCTTCCTTTCCGAAGAGTTGATGACTTCCCTAAGCTCATAGTCGAGTTCCACCATTCCTTTTTCTCTCTCTGGATTTGCTTCTGTATTTTCCAGTATTTGTCTTCTAGATTACCAATTTGATCCTCTGCTTCTGCCACCTTCCTGACCTTTGCATCCCGTTTGTTTCCAAACTTTTCATCAGGGACTCCTCATTTTATTATTTAAATCACTTTTATCTCTGTGGTTCGAGACTCCCTGATGTCTTCTGTGTTTTTCTGATGTACAGTGAGTATGCTGGCTGCATATCTGGGTGTGTTCCATGTAGATGTTTCACTTTGATTGCCTAGACAGGATCATTTCTTGTTCTTTTTCCTTGTTGTCAAATGATTCTTCCATCTTTGCATTCGATCTAGGTCTCTGTCTTCTTCTCTTTATTCAAAAAGTCCTTTCTGTTTTTTACCCTGAGAGTAAATTCTTTAAGATGACGAGATCATGGAGTGCCCAAGGTCTGGCCTTTGTGGGAGTCTCAGATTTGTGTAGCATGCATGCCCTCTGCTGTTGTTTTGTGGCTGTCCCCAATCCTTGAAACCAGTTATCTGAAGATGCTCTACTTGCCTGTCATTTGGAGTGTTTGGTGTATGGATGAATATGGTGAGGTTTAGCATCGTGGGCTCTGGTGTGCCAGTGAAATGAGACTTTCAACCCAAACAATAGAATGAAGACCTATAGAATGCTGTGGTCAGGAGAAATCACGTGGGCAGGGCTTTCTTCTATCCCCCTATGGGAGATTCTATTCTGGGAAAAAGCTACTTGGTCTGAGGATGGCAGTACCCCCTGTTTTTCATGGTCAGGACTTCATGTTTGCAGTTTCGGCAGCTAATGTCATCACCATCCTGTCTTTGGCCAGTACCTCCATTTCATGCTGCTGGTACGAGAGCCCAAAATTTCGTGTACTCCCATCAAGTCATCTCCATAAACACTGTTTCTCACGGATACCCTGCCAGAACCCACCCTCTTCCCACTGTGTCTCCTCTGATTGTTTCTGATCATGGTTTCCGGGCTGTCTGCACATGGTTGCTTGTTGAGGTACTCTCCATGATAAACACAGTGTTCTCTAGAGTCGATGTCTGCCAATTCTAATGATCTAAATACTCCGGACTCAAGACCATTTTTTAGCAAAAACTCGTGCCATTCAGACTTTCTGCAGGTCGAAACCACTGGCATAAGGATGCATGCTCCTTTGGGGTTCCCAGTGTGCACTCTCCTGTGCCTTCTTTCTTTGGATTATCTCACTGCCCTCTGAAGCACCAATCCCCTGTCTCCCCTAATCACGTCTCTAGTCTTCTCCCAAAGTCTCTGCGACTTCTTTTATCTTTTGCTGTGGCATTTACTTTGTAGGCTTCAGGTCCATTTCCTCCATGTTGCACTTGATATAGTAATCTTTTAGTTGTGTTGCTGGCTAAAGACAAGCCTGGAGTTCCCAGACACTACTAACATTTCACTGTCCTCCAAAAGCACCACGGACTCTTGCCCAGCCATAAGCAAGAATGAATTCTTTACACTTGCCTCATGGAACATAATTGTGGAAAGCATAGGGCTATGTCACATCTATCAGTCTCAGAAAGACAAATAACATACGATTTTGCTCTCTCATGCTAGTCAAGGAGCATGTGAATATGCAAGGGAAAAGGGGACAAACAATACTACTCTAACCAGGCTCTTAAAATTTGGTGTTTTTTTGAAGGCAAGTTAGTGAGAATATGTGTTTATAAAAGAGGACTTAATGGGACATTCCTTGCAGGAAATGTGGCTGAAAGTGATGGAATGTGGGTTTTCAAGGCATATCAAATTGAATTGCTATCCATAAAGGAAAGAAATCTAACTACTGATATTTCATTATAATTGTTATGTGAAACACACAGACAACATACACACGCACACATACACACACAAATAAGACACACAAAAGATGAGGAAGATGGGAGGAATCGCACTGAAGGAAGCAAACCCAAAGGAAAATACCATAAATGGGAAAGACACTGAGAATCCAAGTCAAAAAAACAACGAAAATGAGAAAGTTAACTCTGTACACATCAATAATTAGTTGAAGTATTCAGGACTAAATACTCCTATTCCTATAAACACGTTGTTGGATGGATGAAAATTGAAAAAAAAAGGCAAAAAAGACCAACAAGAAAACAAACAAACAGACAAACAAACAAAACAAAACCAGCTCGACCTTATGTTAGCCATAGGAGATCCTTCGACTATAAAGCTTGGAAGTTATGGATTTGGGAAAACATAGGTAGTGCAATTGGCAAAGATAAGAGAACCAATCCATTGGTGTCTATGGCAGATAGAGAAATTTTATGCCTTCAAGAGACAAAATATTACCAGAAGGTGTTTTGTCTTGATTGAGCATCAAAACTTCAGAAACTTGGAAGAATTGCCAACAGATACACCACCAACTTGGTTGTATCTAAATGTTGGAAGCATATTACCAGAACAGAAGGGAGTTGGGGACCACAATCCAATATTTTGAGGACGATGATATCCACTTTTAGCACAGGACAAATCATGCAGAGGGATAGGTGGGAAGGAATAACAGACGTCATCATGGGCTCTCTAGACCACCTGAGCATAGGAGAAACATGCATAAGATTGTGTCTCGGAGAACCATAAGAGAAGTTCTTCCCAAGGGCAGACCTAACATTGTCTATCAGATCCTGTGCTGAAGTAAAAACCCAGTAATAATTAATAGAAGAGAATTCATATCCTTTCTTGTATACTTATGACCACAAAGACATGAAAAAGGAAAGAAATCACTTATGAATGGGAAACACAGCCACACACTAATAGGTGGAAAACACAAACACTCCCAAACTATCAATGCCTTAAAGAAGGACAATCAAAAGGAAAGTCATAATGTACTTTCAACAAAGGAAAGTAAAGAAACTTATGAGATGATGCCAAAACATTCTTTGGGGAAAGAATATAGGGCTAAATGCGTTTATTTCAAAAAATTCAAAGCACTATCATATGATCTCCCTGATATGAGGAAGTGGTGATGCAACATGGAGGCTTAAGTGGGTAGGAGAAGAATAAATAAAACAAGATGGGATTGGGAGGGAGACAAACCATAAGTGACTCTTAATCTCACAAAACAAACTGAGGGTTGCTGGGGGGAGGGGGTTTGGGAGAAGAGGGTGGGATTATGGACATTGGGGAGGGTATGTGCTTTGGTGAGTGCTGTGAAGTGTGTAAACCTGGTGATTCACAGACCTGTACCCCTGGGGATAAAAATATAAGTTTATAAAAAATAAAAATTAAAAAAAAAATTCAAAGCACCAAATAAAAGCAACCTAACCGATGGCATAAGGAACTAGAAAAAGATGAAATGGAATCCAAAGTGAACAGAAAAAGAGAGATAATATATATGATCATTGGAATAAAAGAAATACAAACAAAACAATAGAAAAAAATCTGGAGAACTCAATTGTCAGTTTTGAAAACTTTAACAAACGGGAATAGCCATTACCTGGATTAAACAGGGAGACTAGCATACAGATGAAATTATGAGATCATATGACAACTGATAGAAAGGAAAAAAAAATAACCGAAATGACACATCTACACAATTATTCCAGCAAATCCAACACTGAGAAAAAGGATAAAATTCCAACACTGAGAAAAAGGCTAAATTCCAAGACACATATCAAATTAGGAACACATATTAAGTCAGGAACCCTACAAAACCTTAGCTCTCTAGTAGTGACTGAAGCGTTTGAAGCAGTAATCCAACACCTCCCAACACACAGAAGGTCAGATCCAAATCATTTTTCTGGTCAACATTTCTAGACATTTGATGAAGTCAATGTCATTTCTTCTCATCAAATCCACAAATGGAGGAGGCAGGTAGACTGTAATTTACAAGTATGAAGACCCAATTCAGATAAGGACATTATAGGAAACAAATTCCATGCCATTTTCATAAGTAAAGATAATATAAATATAATTTTTAGTTTTCTCTGTCTATCTTTACCTGCTTTTGAAAGGGCCAGTTTGTTTTTATTTTAATTTTTTGTTCTGTTGAGGAAATAGGCCTATCATCCATCATTCGATTTGGACAAGTATTCACGATGCTTTAGTTCCATATATGACCTAGAGTTCATCCTAAAACTCTAAGATGTTCCACAACTTCTCAACACCCATTAGCCAGTTCCCTCATTTCCTGCATGTCTTTCTTTTCTGTAACCTCAGAGTACTGAGTCACTTCTGGTTTGCCTCCTTCAGTGACTTCTTCCCCTTCCATTTCCCCTTCTTTCTACTAAGGCCCATGGTATTCATCCTGGGGCACATATGAGAGAAGCCATATTATATTTCCCTTTGTCTGCTTGCCTTTTTCATTTGGCATCCTGTGACATTCATGTCAATGCAAGTACCAGGGGTTCATCCTCTCTGATGGCTGAGGAATACTCTGTTGCCAATGTGGACTGCACCTTCTTTATCCAATAGTCCTTGTGAGGGCAATGCAACTCAATCCACAGTTCTGATCTATTGGGCCTTGCAGGCCATCCATATAAGCCGTTCATTTTCCTCTGATTAATGAGAAGTAGTCAACATGGCTATACCCATTACCACAGCAGGTAGAGTTAACTAAGATGACAAGGAGTGCTCTCATGGGTTCTTCCTTAAGGGTTAATTATCATGCAGAATATCAATCTTATTGAAGCATTTGAAAAGCTGTCCAAGGTAAAGCCAGGTAGACAGAGCCCTAATCCCTTATGAATAGTGTTTCTTAACACGAGGAGATGAGGACACAGACAGCACAATACATACATATTCTAACATTTATCCTTGAAAAAGGACTTCCCGTCCCTTAGTCATTACTGACCCATAGGTAAAAGATGCTGAGCAAGGACTCTGTTACCCACAGGATGACAAACATCACAGAGAGCTGATGATACCCAGGGCCCCACTGTTTATTGAGATCTCTAGAAATTGCAGTGGAAATAGGAAAACCTTGCCATCTCTGGAGAAATGTTGGCCTAAAAAAAAAAAAAAAAAAAAAAAAGGTATGCTGTACATCATTTTCTTTTCTATTTTTCTATTTTTCTAGAAAGGGGAAGTGGAAATTAACACATAGACAACCTGAGTTCTTGATCAGGCTCAGGGCTCTTTTTAGCCCTTCCCTGGCTTCCTACCTAAAGCCATAGGAATCAAAGATTATGAGAGAGGGACTGCTGCTTCAGTTAAGACAGCTTCTCTGATGTCACAAAGCTTTGAGGTCATAGCAACCCCTCCTCCCCAAACCACGCCTGATTTACACTTGGATGTTGTAGTCATGAGTGGTCAAAGAGGATCCACAGCTCCCCCAAATACTGTAGCCGCCTGGGTCTCTCACCAAGTCAGTGTGAGAAGCGAGCCAGTGTAGCATTCTCCATGGCCGATTTTGTAGTCTATTGTCGTGACAGTTACAAAAGCCATCTGGACTCCGGAGAAACACAAGTATCCCCCAATCCATCTTACCCACGAAAGGCCAAGAAAGAATCAGGTCTCAAAAAAGAGACAGGGGATGAACTCCATGTCCTGCATATGTTATGGTCCTCCCTCCCAATCAGGGCGCTTCTGACCAGGAAAAGTGCCACCCAAGGAAGTCTCTTAGGGAACACCCGCAACCCTGCCAAAGTTATGTCTGGAGTCTACAACAGCAAGGATATGAGTTCCTCTAGCATCTCAAGAAATCATGACATAGGGCCTCCCAATCTTCAAAACTGACCAAGCACCAAAGTCAGACTCTACACCCTAGAACCTGAGTCCCAGGATGGACTCATTTACTTGGAGTCCACAGGAGCAAGCATGAAACATGTTGGAGGAGACCTATAGCACAAGGGAAGCCATCTGAATGGCACTCTTGCTCGTTTCAAGATAAAAACGTGTATCTACTAAAAGACAAATGGAAGAGGACTCGAATGATGCAGAACCTTGAGCATGCCCACAGGGTGGTGTAGCTACCCTCTGCAGAACTGAATTGAGATATGGCAGCACAAGCCTGCCTTAACCTTCTCATTACCATCCCCCAAATGGTTTCAGGTAATAACCAAATGGTGCTTCTTGCAGAAGATGGGCATGTTCTAATGGAACCAGGAAAGGATGAACAATGTGACAACAAAGGGCCACTATACTGGGACAGACAGTGGGTGATACAGGTTGGTGAGGAGGTACAGGAAGACAAAGAACAGGAGAATGGACAAGGGAGCACAGAGTGAAGGCCTGGCACTTTAAGATGGTGGGAGGTGCTCTGTACCTGCGTGCATTCCATAGGGACATAGGTCCAAATTAAATAAACAATACTCTGGCCCTAGTAAATCACTGTAAACTTTTTAAAATTTATTTATGTCCAACAATATACATGAACGTACTTGAGAGAGAAACAGAAAGATCACACTCACGGGATGGAGATGTGGTGGGGAATCAGAGTTGCCCTTGAACAGGGATCTTGAGACCAGAGACAAGGCCATGACCCTGGTATCATGAGCTGAGCTGAAGGCCGTTTCTGAACTGATGGACACACCCCAGGACCCAATCTTTGTTTTCTTAATACCTCAGAGTTCTAGACAGAATCACTGCTCTGTCATTGTTCAGAAATGCAGGGGATACGCATTTTGGCTTGGCCTGGTGTTGATTGTTCTATCCGACCTGCTTTGAGAGCTGGTATAACTGGTCGCCTTGAAGTCAGTGACTTGGCTATGGACAAACTACTCTCACACACATTTTTGCATTACGAGAATAACTCCCTTGCTATCTTTTGCAGGGGGGATGACACTGTATTGTATTGCTCTGAATCTGTTGATGGTGCCTCTTAATATGGAGCTCTGTTTCTACTCCAAGATCAGGGACATTTTCAGCTCTGATTTCTCAAAGAAATATTTGGCCTTCTTTATTCTTTCACTCCTAGGTGTGCAAGAATAGGCACCTCTTTTTTTTTTTTTCTTGGAGTTGATGTTTTCCATAAACTTATTGTCATGTTCCATCATTCTTCCTTCTCTCTTTCACTTACCTTCCATTATTTTCCAGTATTTTTCTACCACGTCACTAATTGTATCCTCTGATTCTGCCAGCTTCTTGGCCTTGCAACCAGTCTACTACCAATCTTATTATCAGAGACCCTAGATTTTATTTTTTTATCACTTTTATCTCTGTGGTAGGAGACTCCCTGATGTCTTCTGTCTTTTTCTATGTACAGTGAGTATTCTGGATATTGCTTTCAATCCTTCATCGGGCTTGTTACATTTAAAGGTTTAACTTTGATTGCCTGGCTATAATCATTTCTAATTCTTTTCCTCAGCATCAATTGAGTCTTCCATCTTTGCATTGGATCCAGGTCTCTGTCTTCTTCTCTCTATTCACAAAGCCCATTCTGTTTTCTACCCTTAGGGTAATGTCTTTAGGAAGAAGAGATCATGGGGTGGCCAAGGTCTGGCCATTGAGGAAGTCTCGGGTGTTTGTGGAGTGCATGCCCTCTGTTGTTGTGTTGTGGCTGTCCCCTGACATTAAGACAGTCATCTGCAGGGTCTCTCCTTGCATGCCATTTTAGTGTTTCTGTGCTGAATATGGTGTGGTTTAGTTTGGTGTGCACTGGTTTGCCTAAGAAAGGAGACGTTCAACCAACTCAACAGACAAACGCCTGCAGAATGCTGTGTTTTAAAGAGAGCATGGTAGAAGGGCTTTCTTCTATACTGGAGAGTCTGTTCTCCTTTGGCTAAGCAACTTGGACTGAGGAAGACAGTCTCCACAGTGTTCCATGGTTTGGACTTCGCTTTTGTACGTGAGGCAGCTAATGTCCTCACCGTCCTGTCTTTGCCAGTAGTTCGGTCTTTATGCTGTTTGTGCTAGAGCCCCAAATTACTTTTGCCCCCATCAAATCATCTCCACGAGCCGTGCCTCTCACAGATACACTGCCAGAAACCACCATCTTCCTTCTGTGTCTGCTGGTACTGTCTCTGATCATGATTTCCAGGCTGTTTGCACCTGGTTGTTTGTTGGTGTCCTCTCCAGGAGAAACACAGTGTTCTCTCAACTCGATATCTGCCAAGACTGATGATCTGAAAACTCCAGACTCAACACCTTTTGTTGGCAAGGACTTGTACCATTCAGATAAGCTGCTGGTTAGAGCAAGTGGCATTAGGAAACATGCTACCTGTGGGTTCCCAGTGTTCTCGTCTCTCCTGTGCCTTTGTCTTTTGCATTGGCTTACTGCCGTCTGAAGCACCACCGCCTACTTCTCCCTAAGCCATGTCTCCAATTTTCTCCCATAGTCTCTTTGACTTCTTTTCTCTTTTACTGTAGAGTTTGGTCTGTAGGCTTCAGGTCAATTTCCACCAAGTCACAGTTGATGTAGTCATCTTCCAGTTGTGTTCATGGCTGATGACAAGCCTGGAGTTCCCAGATACTACTAACATCTCACTATCTTCCAAAGGCATCACAGACTCTTACCCAGCCATAAGGAAGAATGAATTCTTGCCACTTGCCTCATGTGGCAATGTTGTGGAGAGCATTGGGCTATGTCACATCTCTGAGTCTCAGAAAGACAAATAACGTATGATTTCACCCCGTCATGGTAGTAAAGAAACATGTGAAAAAGCAGGGGAAAATGGACAAGCAATACTACTCTAACCAGACACTTAAACTTTTGTCTTTCTTTGTAGGCATGTTAGTGGGAATACGTGTTTATAAAACAGGACAAAATGGGACATTCTTTGCAGGAATTGTGGCTGAAAGTGATGGAATGTGAGTTCTCAATGCACATGAAATTGATTTGCTATCCATAAAATGCCAAATTCCTATCTCTTGAAATTTTCTTATAAGTGTCATGTGAGAGGAGACAAGATGATGGGCAAGTAAGAGGAGGTGCCATTTCAACCTGTACTCCAAATTGAAGTTATTTCCTACCAAAGAATTCTGATTACCCATGAAAACAGCCTGAGATCAGAATTATATATGTCTGGATCTCTGCCAGCGCAGAAGTCATCAGTGGGCAGGAAAAGTGGAGTGAGAACGTTGGACTGTTACTGAAATAAACAAAAGTTCAAGGGACCCACCCAAGGCCACCAATTGGAAAGTAATACCCCAATACAAGAGTGTTCTGAGTCTGGGGACCAGCACTAACTTGGACTCTGGTTGAAAGCATTCAATAAGTGCAAAGGATATTGAAAGTAAATTGTGTGAATCATGGCAGCTAAGGACACGGGCTTAAGTCCCCACACCCAGTACAGATTCCCTGGTGCTGAGCCAAAGAGAGTGTGTTGGAAAAACGATGTTTTGGTCCCTGAGCCAACAGCACACCCATGATCATGTGGGGTTCAGCTCCTGTTAGGGGCTTAGAGCCTCACCAAGCAGTAGAGCAATGAGACTTGCTAACAGAGCCTGAGACACCTGCACCCCTTACCATCCCCTGAGAAAGGTGTGCAAAGGCCAAGTCCATTGCTTAGACCCGTGCCATACTACCAGAGCATGAGACACGCGTGCACCCCACACACTCTCCTGAGAGAGGTACATGAAGGCCCAGGCTCATGCTCTCGGACACGCACCCTTCTATCAGAGCCTGAGACACGCGTGACCCACATCCTCCCCTGAGATAGTGCTTGCAAGCCCACAACTCTTAGACAGAGAAAGACCAGGCACTCCCAGCCAGGGCCAGCATGAAAATCTCAGTGTGGGATGGCAATTGGAACCTCTCTGATGGTCAGGAGCTGCCTAGACAGACACTGCTGCAATGGTTTGGGTACAAGCAGAAGATTCTGTGCTCCCTGGGACTTCGACTCAAAATTTGCTCTGGCAGCAGGCAAGGGCAAATTTATATGGGCTCTGCAGCACCCACAGGTGAGAAGACTGAGGATTATCTCTGAGAGAGAGAACAGGGTGCAGTTTGCTTTCATCTCCAAAAGCCATCAAAAGAGTTCAAGGCAAGAGAAAAAAAAATTAACAAACATAAAAACCTCAAAAGAATAAAGACCTGAAAAAAAAGGATTCCTCAGAGCCCATCCCCTTGAGAGGGATGGGAGAATTTAAATCAGGGAACATCATTGACTGAAACCCACGTGACAGGCCTCTGCCTCAGAAAACCAACCAGGAAAGAAAAAAAGACTATACAACAACAACCACTGCTACTTCATAGATACAACTTTTATTTTTAACTCATTACCACTATTCTGGTTTATTTGTAATATATAGATAACTTTTTAACCTATTTACCTTCAAACTGAGATGTCCAGTATATCAAATTCCATATTAACCTTCTAACCTGAACTTTTTGATACATACACATTTTTTTTTCATTTGCATTCTAATTTTTTATAAAATTTAGTTTAGTTTAGTCTAGTTTATTCCTTTTTCATTTCTATTTTCTAATGTTCATATAGAGTTAAACTTCAAGGTAATCTTCTTTTCCCAAACAATGCTATACCTATAGGTAAAGAAATTATCTTTTTATTTTTTTAATTCATTTTTTATTTATCTTATAGTTATATAAAATTCATATTAAAGTCACATAAAAGTCACATAAAAGTCATATTCAGAGTCATAGCCAAGACCCTGGAATCATGAGTTGATCTGAAGGCCGCCTCTGAAATGATGGACACAACAAGGGACACAACCTTTGACTTCTGAATACCTCCTGGTTATAGACAAGAACCGCTGCTCTTTCATTGTTCAGAAATGCAGGGGATAAGGATTTTGGCTTGGTCAGGTGTTGCTTGAGCTATCCGACCTGCTTCGAGAGCTGGTATAGCTTTTCCTCTTGAAGTCAGTGACTGGGCTATGGACAAACTATTCTCCGATGCCTATTTGCGTAAAGAAAATTCCTCCATGCCTAGATTTTCCAGGGGGAAGGACACTATGTCTTTTGGTGCTCTGCTTCTGTGGAAGGTGATGGGAGTCCTCTGTGCCTCTGATTCTGGACCTCTGTTTCAGCTCCCAGATGAGGGTCATTGACAGCCTGATTCTCAAATCCATGTTCAGCCCTCTTTTTTTTTCTCTCACTATTACTTATCCTACAATAGGCACCATTTACCTTCTTTTTGGATGATGATTCCCTAAGCTCATTGTCATGTTCCGTCATTCTTCCTTCTCTCTTAGAATTTGCTTCCTTATTTTCTAGGCTTGTTCTTCCAGGTCACTAATTGGATCCTCTACTTCTGCCACGTTCCCAGACTTTGCATCCAGTCTCCTACCAATCTTTTCTTCAGGAGCTCTTTAGGTTCTTTTATCTTTAACAGTTTTATCTCTGTGGTTCGAGATTCTCTGATATCTTCTATGTTTTCTGATGTATAGGGAGGATCCATGCCACTGCTATCAAACCCACATCAGGCGTGTTATATGTAGAAGCTTTACTCTGATTTCCTAGCCGTGATCCTTTCTTGTTCATTTTCCTTGGCATCTATTGATCCTTCCATCTATATTAGATCTAGATCTCTGTATCCTCTCTGTATTCGAAATACTTATTCTGTTTTCTATCCTGTGAGTAATTTATTTAGGTAGAAGAGATCATTGAGTGTCCAAGGGAGGGCCCTTAAGGTTTGTCTAGTGTGTGTGTGTGCGTGTGTGTGGCATGCATGCCATCTGATGTTTGTGTTGTGGCTGATGCTGTCCTTGAGACCAGCCATCTGCAGTGGATCTCCTTGCCTGCCGTTTGGTGTGTTTGGGGCCTGGGCTGAATATGCTGAGGTTGACCTTGGTGGGCTCTGGTGTGCCTGTGAAAGGAGACATTCCACAAAATCATCAGAACGCAGACCTAGGAATGCTGTGTTCAGAAGAGATCATGTGTTCAAGGCATTCTTCTCATCCCCTTTGGGATAGTCTGATATCCTTGGAGTAAACAACTTGGAGTGAGGAAGGCTGTCCCTCAAGTGTTCCATGGTTGGGATTTCGTGTGGGCAGAGTAGGCAGCTAATGTACTCACCATCCTGTATTGGCCAGTAGCTCAGTCTTGATTCTCCTCATGTGGGAGCCCAATATTTCTTATGCCCCCATTGATACAACTCCACGAAAACTGCCTCTCATGGAGGCACTGCCAGGACCCACCTTCTTCCCACTGCGTGTCCTGGTATTGTCGCTGATCATGGTCTCCAGGTTGTCTGCACATGTTTCCTTTTGGTGACCTATGCAGGAAAAACACGGAGTTCTTTCGATGTTATATCTGCCAAGCCTGCTGATCTGAAAACTCCAGCACTCAAGACTTGTGTTGTCAAGAACTCGTGCCCTTCAGACCCTCTTCTAGTCACAGCCAATGACACTGGGAAACAGGTGCCTTGTGGTTTTCCAGCATTCCCTGCTCTCCTGAGCATTTGTCCTTTGCAAGGGATCACTGCCATCTGATGCATGAACCAACGAAATCTCCTATAAGCCATGTCTCCAACCTCTCCCTTAGTCTCTGCGACTACCTTTCTTCTTGTTGAGTTTCCCTTGTAGGCTTCCGGTCAATGTCCACTCCGTTGCAGTTGTTCTGGTCATCTTCCTGTTGCCTTCTTGGCTGAAGACAAGCACGAGGTTATTAGACACTACTACCATCTCACTGTCCTCCATGTCACCACACATTCTTACTGAGACATAAGAAAGAATGAATTCTTCCACTTGCCTCATTTGGTAGTGTTGCAGAGAGCATTGGGCTTCGTCACATCTATCATTCTCAGAAAGACAACAAAGAGATGATTTCACTCCCTCATGACAATCAAGAAACATATGAAAAAGCAAGGGGTATAGGGACAAACAATACGACACTAATGAGGCACCCAATCGTGGTGATTGTGTGAAGGCAGTTTTATGAGAATACGTGTTTATTGAAGAGGACAAAGCGCCAAGGTATTCCTAATGAGGCACATATTGTGGGAAGCCATATGATATTTCCCTTTTTCTGCTTGCCTTTTCATTTCACATCAGCCAGGCATGGGACATTCATGTCAAGGCAAGGTCCAGGGCGTTCATTCTCTTCGACGGCCGAGGAATACTGTCTTGACAAAATGGACCAAGCCTTCCTTATCCACTAGTCCTTGCAAGGGCATTGCAGCTCACTGCAAAGGTCTGCTCGAATGGGCCTTGCAAGCCATCGGTATTAGCCATACCTATCCTTCTGACTAAAGAGACATGGTCAACATGATTATACCCGTTACCGCAACAAGGACAACTAATGATGACAACGGGTGCTGTCCAGGCCTCTTCCTTAGGTTTAGCCCTGATGCAGAATGACACTCTCCTCTAAGACTTTGCAAAGGTGTGTAAGGGAAAGCCAGGTAGACAGAGCCTTAAACCATTAGCCGTGTGTTTCAGAAAACTAAGAGATGAGACCACAGATAGCACCATATATCTATGCCCTCACCTTTTTCCTCGAAAGGGGACTTTCTGTCCCTTAGTCATCACTGAGCCATAGGCAAAAGAAGCTGAGAAAGGACGCTCTCACACACAGGATTTCCAAACCCATGGAGAGTTGTTGATACCCATGAGGCCTCACCGTTTTTTGAGATCTCTAGAAATTATAGTGAAAATAGGACACCTTGCCGTCTCTGGGAAAATGTTGGCCTATAGGAAGGTATACTAAACATCATTTTCTTTCCCCTTTTTCCAGAATGGGGAAGTGGGACACTAACCCACAAGACAACCTGAGTTCTTGATCAGAATCAGAGGGCTCTTGTTCTGTCCTTTGGGGGCTTCCTACCTAAAGCCTTAGGACACCAAGGTCATGGGAGAAGGACAGCTGCTTCAGTGAAGCCAGCAATTGTGATGTCACAATGCTTTGAGTTCATAGCAAACACTCCTCATTACATCACGCCTGATCACTACAATTGGCTAGAGTAGTCGTGGGTGGGCCAAGAGCACCCCAGGCCGTCCCGAACCGCCGGAGCTCTCTGGGTCTCTCACCAAGGCAGTTTGCGAAGCGAGTCGGTGTCACCTTCCACATGGCCCAATTCATAGTGTTTGGTCGTGATTATCAGCACCAGCACTCTGGATTACAGAGAAAGACAAGCATCCACCAGTCCATCTTAACCACGACATGCCAAGAAACAATCAGGCCTCAAGTAAAGCCTCAGGGGAGGAAATCTGAGCCCTGCACAAGGATAAGGCCCTCCCACACAATCACGGAGCTTCTGAACAGGAAAAGGCCCACCCAAGCAAAGAAAACTGAACACCCGCAACGGTGCAAAAGACATGTCTGGAGTCTTCAAAGGGACAACACAAGTACCTCGAGCCTCTCCAGGAATGCTGCCAACAAGGCCTCCCCATCTTCAAAAATGACCATGCATCAAAGGCAGTCTCTACACCTTAGGTGTAGAACCTTAGGTCCAGGATGGACTCATGTACTTGGAGTCCACAGGAGCAAATGGAAAGCATTTTGGAAGAGACCCATAGCCCAAGTGAAGCCATCTGAACGACTTCTGTGCCTGATTCAGGTAGACAACTTATATGTACAAAAGGACGCATTGAAGAGGATTCGAATGTGGAAGAACCTTGAGAACACCCTCAGGGTGGAGCAGCTACCCCTGTGGAAATGCATGGAGATGTGGCAGCACAAGCCTGCTTTCTACCTCTCAAGACCCTCAGCCAAATGATGTCATGTGAGAAGCAAAGAGTGCCTGTAGTAGAAGATGAGCATGTTATAATGGAGCCAGAAGAGAAAGAACATGTGTCAACAAGGGGTCAGTACAGCGTGACACACAGCGGATGCTTCAGGTTGGTGAGGAGATCCAGGAAGAGAAAGAACAGCAGAATGAACATTGGAGCTCCGAGCAAAGGTATGGTATTTTAGGATGGTGGGAGGTTCTCTGTACCTAGCTGCCCTCCATAGGAACCTTGGTCCAAATACAATAAATTATCCTCTGCCCCCAGTCAATTATTGTGTCTGGTTTTGTTTTTGTTTTCTTGTCAAACGATGCTTTTGCACTTATTAGACAGAGAGACCGAGAGTTCACAATCAAGGGATAGAGCTGGCCAGGGAGAAGCTTACTTTCCCCTGAGCAGAGAACCTGAGACCACAGTCATTGCCAAGACCGTGGAATCATGAGTTGATCTGAAGGGTGCCTCTGAACTGATTGACCCATCCTGGGGCCCAACCGTTGACTTCTGAGAACCTCCTGGTTCTAGACAAGACCCGCTGCTCAGTCATTGTTCAGAAATGCAGGGGATAAGGGTTTTGGCCTGGGCTGGTGTTGCTTGAGCTATCTGGCTTTCTTCAAGAGCTGGTATAGCATTTCCTCTTGAAGTCAGTGACTGGGCTATGGACAAACTATTCTCCCATACCTATTGGCTAAAGTGAATTCCTCCATGCCTAGATTTTCCAGGGGTAAATGGCACTATGTCTTTTGGTGCTCTGCTTCTGTGGAAGGTGATGGGAGTCCTCTGTGCCTCTGATTCTGGACCTCTGTTTCAGCTCCCAGATGAGGGTCATTGACAGCCCTGATTCTCAAATCCATGTTCAGCCCTCTTTTCTTTCTCTCACTCTTACTTATCCTACAATAGGCACCTATTACCTTTCTTTTTGGATGGTGATTCCCTAAGCTCATTGTCATGTTCTATCATTCTTCCTTCTCCTTTAGAATTTGCTTACTTATTTTCTAGGCTTGTTCTTCAGGGTCACTAATTGGATCCTCTACTTCTGCCTTGTTCCCAGTCTTTGCATCCAGTCTCCTACCAATCTTTTCTTCAGGAGCTCTTTAGGTTCTTTTATCTTTATCAGTTTTATCTCTGTGGTTTGAAACTCTCTGATATTTTCTATGTTTTCTGATGTATAGGGAGGATCCATGCCGCTGCTATCAAACCCACATCGGGCGTGTTTTATGTAGAAGCTTCACTCTGATTTCCTAGCCGTGATCCTTTCTTGTTCTTTTTCCTTGGCATCTATTGATTCTTCCATCTTGTATTAGATCTAGATCTCTGTATCCTCTCTGTATTCGAAATGCTTATTCTGTTTTCTATCCTGTGGGTAATTTATTTAGGTAGAAGAGATCATTGAGTGACCAAGGGCGGGCCCTTAAGGTTTGTCTAGTGTGTGTGTGCTTGTGTGTCTGTGTGTGTGTGTGTGTGTGTGTGTGTGTGTGTGTGGCATACATGCCATCTGATGTTTGTTTTGTGGCTGACGCTGTCCTTGAGACCAGCCATCTGCAGTGGATCTCCTTGCCTGCCGTTTGGTGTGTTTGGGGCCTGGGCTGAATATGCTGAGGTTGACCTTGGTGGGCTCTGGTGTGCCTGTGAAAGGAGACATTCCACAAAATCATCAGAACGCAGACCTACAGAATGCTGTGTTCAGAAGAGATCATGTGTTCAAGGCATTCTTCTCATCCCCTTTGGGATAGTCTGATCTCCTTGGAGTAAACAACTTGGATTGAGGAAGGCTGTCCCTCAAGTGTTCCACGGTTGGGATTTCGTGTGGGCAGAGTAGGCAGTCTTTTGGTTCTCTGAATGAGGTGAGGATGCTCCTCACCATCCTGTATTGTCCAGTAGCTCTGTCTTGATGCTCCTCGTGTGGGAGCCCAATATTCCTTATGCCCCCATTGAGACAACTCCACGAAAACTGCCTCTCATGGATGCACTGCCAGGACCCGCCATCATCCCACTGTGTGTCCTGGTATTGTCGCTGATCATGGTCTCCAGGTTGTCTGCACATGGTTGCTTGTTGGTGACCTATGCAGGAAAAACACGGAGTTCTTTCGACGTTATATCTGCCAAGCCTGCTAATCTGAAAACTCCAGCACTCAACACTTGTGTTGTCATGAACTCGTGCCCTTCAGACCCTCTTCTCGTCACAGCCAATGGCACTGGGAAACAGGTGCCTTGTGGTTTTCCAGCATGCCCTGCTATCCTGTGCCTTTGTCCTTTGCAAGGGATCACTGCCATCTGATGCATGAACCAACGAAATCTCCTATAAGCCATGTCTCCAACCTTCTCCCTTAGTCTCTGCGACTACCTTTCTTCTTGTTGAGTTTCCCTTGTAGGCTTCCGGTCAATGTCCACTCCGTTGCAGTTGTTGTGGTCATCTTCCTGTTGCCTTCTTGGCTGAATACAAGCACGAGGTTATTAGATACTACTACCATCTCACTGTCCTCCATGTCACCACAAATTCTTACTGAAACATAAGAAAGAATGAATTCTTCCACTTGCCTCATGTGGCAGTGTTGCGTAGAGCATTGGGCTTCGTCACATCTATCATTCTCAGAAAGACAACAAACAGATGATTTCACTCCGTCATGACAGTCAAGAAACATATGAAAAAGGAAGGGGTATAGGGACAAACAATACGACACTAATGAGGCACCCAATCGTGGTGATTGTGTGAAGGCAGTTTTATGAGAATACGTGTTTATTGAAGAGGACAAAGCGCCAAGGTATTCCTAATGAGGCACATATTGTGGGAAGCCATATGATATTTCCCTTTTTCTGCTTGCCTTTTCATTTCACATCAGCCAGGCATGGGACATTCATGTCAAGGCAAGGTCCAGGGCGTTCATTCTCTTCGACGGCCGAGGAATACTGTCTTGCCAAAATGGACCAAGCCTTCCTTATCCACTAGTCCTTGCAAGGGCATTGCAGCTCACTGCAAAGGTCTGCTCGAATGGGCCTTGCAAGCCTTCGATATTAGCCGTACCTATCCTTCTGACTAAAGAGACATGGTCAACATGATTATACCCGTTACCGCAACAAGGACAACTAATGATGACAACGGGTGCTGTCCAGGCCTCTTCCTTAGGTTTAGCCCTGATGCAGAATGACACTCTCCTCTAAGACTTTGCAAAGGTGTGTAAGGGAAAGCCAGGTAGTCAGAGCCTTAAACCATTAGCCCTGTTTTCAGAAAACTAAGAGATGAGACCACAGATAGCACCATATATCTATGCCCTCACCTTTTTCCTCGAAAGGGGACTTTCTGTCCCTTAGTCATCACTGAGCCATAGGCAAAAGAAGCTGAGAAAGGACGCTCTCACACACAGGATTTCCAAACCCATGGAGAGTTGTTGATACCCATGAGGCCTCACCGTTTTTTGAGATCTCTAGAAATTATAGTGAAAATAGGACACCTTGCCGTCTCTGGGAAAATGTTGGCCTATAGGAAGGTATACTAAACATCATTTTCTTTCCCCTTTTTCCAGAATGGGGAAGTGGGACACTAACCCACAAGACAACCTGAGTTCTTGATCAGAATCAGAGGGCTCTTGTTCTGTCCTTTGGGGGCTTCCTACCTAAAGCCTTAGGACACCAAGGTCATGGGAGAAGGACAGCTGCTTCAGTGAAGCCAGCAATTGTGATGTCACAATGCTTTGAGTTCATAGCAAACACTCCTCATTACATCACGCCTGATCACTACAATTGGCTAGAGTAGTCGTGGGTGGGCCAAGAGCACCCCAGGCCGTCCCGAACCGCCGGAGCTCTCTGGGTCTCTCACCAAGGCAGTTTGCGAAGCGAGTCGGTGTCACCTTCCACATGGCCCAATTCATAGTGTTTGGTCGTGATTATCAGCACCAGCACTCTGGATTACAGAGAAAGACAAGCATCCACCAGTCCATCTTAACCACGACATGCCAAGAAACAATCAGGCCTCAAGTAAAGCCTCAGGGGAGGAAATCTGAGCCCTGCACAAGGATAAGGCCCTCCCACACAATCACGGAGCTTCTGAACAGGAAAAGGCCCACCCAAGCAAAGAAAACTGAACACCCGCAACGGTGCAAAAGACATGTCTGGAGTCTTCAAAGGGACAACACAAGTACCTCGAGCCTCTCCAGGAATGCTGCCAACAAGGCCTCCCCATCTTCAAAAATGACCATGCATCAAAGGCAGTCTCTACACCTTAGGTGTAGAACCTTAGGTCCAGGATGGACTCATGTACTTGGAGTCCACAGGAGCAAATGGAAAGCATTTTGGAAGAGACCCATAGCCCAAGTGAAGCCATCTGAACGACTTCTGTGCCTGATTCAGGTAGACAACTTATATGTACAAAAGGACGCATTGAAGAGGATTCGAATGTGGAAGAACCTTGAGAACACCCTCAGGGTGGAGCAGCTACCCCTGTGGAAATGCATGGAGATGTGGCAGCACAAGCCTGCTTTCTACCTCTCAAGACCCTCAGCCAAATGATGTCATGTGAGAAGCAAAGAGTGCCTGTAGTAGAAGATGAGCATGTTATAATGGAGCCAGAAGAGAAAGAACATGTGTCAACAAGGGGTCAGTACAGCGTGACACACAGCGGATGCTTCAGGTTGGTGAGGAGATCCAGGAAGAGAAAGAACAGCAGAATGAACATTGGAGCTCCGAGCAAAGGTATGGTATTTTAGGATGGTGGGAGGTTCTCTGTACCTAGCTGCCCTCCATAGGAACCTTGGTCCAAATACAATAAATTATCCTCTGCCCCCAGTCAATTATTGTGTCTGGTTTTGTTTTTGTTTTCTTGTCAAACGATGCTTTTGCACTTATTAGACAGAGAGACCGAGAGTTCACAATCAAGGGATAGAGCTGGCCAGGGAGAAGCTTACTTTCCCCTGAGCAGAGAACCTGAGACCACAGTCATTGCCAAGACCGTGGAATCATGAGTTGATCTGAAGGGTGCCTCTGAACTGATTGACCCATCCTGGGGCCCAACCGTTGACTTCTGAGAACCTCCTGGTTCTAGACAAGACCCGCTGCTCAGTCATTGTTCAGAAATGCAGGGGATAAGGGTTTTGGCCTGGGCTGGTGTTGCTTGAGCTATCTGGCTTTCTTCGAGAGCTGGTATAGCATTTCCTCTTGAAGTCAGTGACTGGGCTATGGACAAACTATTCTCCCATACCTATTGGCTAAAGTGAATTCCTCCATGCCTAGATTTTCCAGGGGTAAATGGCACTATGTCTTTTGGTGCTCTGCTTCTGTGGAAGGTGATGGGAGTCCTCTGTGCCTCTGATTCTGGACCTCTGTTTCAGCTCCCAGATGAGGGTCATTGACAGCCCTGATTCTCAAATCCATGTTCAGCCCTCTTTTCTTTCTCTCACTCTTACTTATCCTACAATAGGCACCTATTACCTTTCTTTTTGGATGGTGATTCCCTAAGCTCATTGTCATGTTCTATCATTCTTCCTTCTCCTTTAGAATTTGCTTACTTATTTTCTAGGCTTGTTCTTCAGGGTCACTAATTGGATCCTCTACTTCTGCCTTGTTCCCAGTCTTTGCATCCAGTCTCCTACCAATCTTTTCTTCAGGAGCTCTTTAGGTTCTTTTATCTTTATCAGTTTTATCTCTGTGGTTTGAAACTCTCTGATATTTTCTATGTTTTCTGATGTATAGGGAGGATCCATGCCGCTGCTATCAAACCCACATCGGGCGTGTTTTATGTAGAAGCTTCACTCTGATTTCCTAACCGTGATCCTTTCTTGTTCTTTTTCCTTGGCATCTATTGATTCTTCCATCTTGTATTAGATCTAGATCTCTGTATCCTCTCTGTATTCGAAATGCTTATTCTGTTTTCTATCCTGTGGGTAATTTATTTAAATAGAAGAGATCATTGAGTGACCAAGGGCGGGCCCTTAAGGTTTGTCTAGTGTGTGTGTGCTTGTGTGTCTGTGTGTGTGTGTGTGTGTGTGTGTGTGTGTGTGTGGCATACATGCCATCTGATGTTTGTTTTGTGGCTGACGCTGTCCTTGAGACCAGCCATCTGCAGTGGATCTCCTTGCCTGCCGTTTGGTGTGTTTGGGGCCTGGGCTGAATATGCTGAGGTTGACCTTGGTGGGCTCTGGTGTGCCTGTGAAAGGAGACATTCCACAAAATCATCAGAACGCAGACCTACAGAATGCTGTGTTCAGAAGAGATCATGTGTTCAAGGCATTCTTCTCATCCCCTTTGGGATAGTCTGATCTCCTTGGAGTAAACAACTTGGATTGAGGAAGGCTGTCCCTCAAGTGTTCCACGGTTGGGATTTCGTGTGGGCAGAGTAGGCAGTCTTTTGGTTCTCTGAATGAGGTGAGGATGCTCCTCACCATCCTGTATTGTCCAGTAGCTCTGTCTTGATGCTCCTCGTGTGGGAGCCCAATATTCCTTATGCCCCCATTGAGACAACTCCACGAAAACTGCCTCTCATGGATGCACTGCCAGGACCCGCCATCATCCCACTGTGTGTCCTGGTATTGTCGCTGATCATGGTCTCCAGGTTGTCTGCACATGGTTGCTTGTTGGTGACCTATGCAGGAAAAACACGGAGTTCTTTCGACGTTATATCTGCCAAGCCTGCTAATCTGAAAACTCCAGCACTCAACACTTGTGTTGTCATGAACTCGTGCCCTTCAGACCCTCTTCTCGTCACAGCCAATGGCACTGGGAAACAGGTGCCTTGTGGTTTTCCAGCATGCCCTGCTATCCTGTGCCTTTGTCCTTTGCAAGGGATCACTGCCATCTGATGCATGAACCAACGAAATCTCCTATAAGCCATGTCTCCAACCTTCTCCCTTAGTCTCTGCGACTACCTTTCTTCTTGTTGAGTTTCCCTTGTAGGCTTCCGGTCAATGTCCACTCCGTTGCAGTTGTTGTGGTCATCTTCCTGTTGCCTTCTTGGCTGAATACAAGCACGAGGTTATTAGATACTACTACCATCTCACTGTCCTCCATGTCACCACAAATTCTTACTGAAACATAAGAAAGAATGAATTCTTCCACTTGCCTCATGTGGCAGTGTTGCGTAGAGCATTGGGCTTCGTCACATCTATCATTCTCAGAAAGACAACAAACAGATGATTTCACTCCGTCATGACAGTCAAGAAACATATGAAAAAGGAAGGGGTATAGGGACAAACAATACGACACTAATGAGGCACCCAATCGTGGTGATTGTGTGAAGGCAGTTTTATGAGAATACGTGTTTATTGAAGAGGACAAAGCGCCAAGGTATTCCTAATGAGGCACATATTGTGGGAAGCCATATGATATTTCCCTTTTTCTGCTTGCCTTTTCATTTCACATCAGCCAGGCATGGGACATTCATGTCAAGGCAAGGTCCAGGGCGTTCATTCTCTTCGATGGCCGAGGAATACTGTCTTGCCAAAATGGACCAAGCCTTCCTTATCCACTAGTCCTTGCAAGGGCATTGCAGCTCACTGCAAAGGTCTGCTCGAATGGGCCTTGCAAGCCTTCGATATTAGCCGTACCTATCCTTCTGACTAAAGAGACATGGTCAACATGATTATACCCGTTACCGCAACAAGGACAACTAATGATGACAACGGGTGCTGTCCAGGCCTCTTCCTTAGGTTTAGCCCTGATGCAGAATGACACTCTCCTCTAAGACTTTGCAAAGGTGTGTAAGGGAAAGCCAGGTAGTCAGAGCCTTAAACCATTAGCCCTGTTTTCAGAAAACTAAGAGATGAGACCACAGATAGCACCATATATCTATGCCCTCACCTTTTTCCTCGAAAGGGGACTTTCTGTCCCTTAGTCATCACTGAGCCATAGGCAAAAGAAGCTGAGAAAGGACGCTCTCACACACAGGATTTCCAAACCCATGGAGAGTTGTTGATACCCATGAGGCCTCACCGTTTTTTGAGATCTCTAGAAATTATAGTGAAAATAGGACACCTTGCCGTCTCTGGGAAAATGTTGGCCTATAGGAAGGTATACTAAACATCATTTTCTTTCCCCTTTTTCCAGAATGGGGAAGTGGGACACTAACCCACAAGACAACCTGAGTTCTTGATCAGAATCAGAGGGCTCTTGTTCTGTCCTTTGGGGGCTTCCTACCTAAAGCCTTAGGACACCAAGGTCATGGGAGAAGGACAGCTGCTTCAGTGAAGCCAGCAATTGTGATGTCACAATGCTTTGAGTTCATAGCAAACACTCCTCATTACATCACGCCTGATCACTACAATTGGCTAGAGTAGTCGTGGGTGGGCCAAGAGCACCCCAGGCCGTCCCGAACCGCCGGAGCTCTCTGGGTCTCTCACCAAGGCAGTTTGCGAAGCGAGTCGGTGTCACCTTCCACATGGCCCAATTCATAGTGTTTGGTCGTGATTATCAGCACCAGCACTCTGGATTACAGAGAAAGACAAGCATCCACCAGTCCATCTTAACCACGACATGCCAAGAAACAATCAGGCCTCAAGTAAAGCCTCAGGGGAGGAAATCTGAGCCCTGCACAAGGATAAGGCCCTCCCACACAATCACGGAGCTTCTGAACAGGAAAAGGCCCACCCAAGCAAAGAAAACTGAACACCCGCAACGGTGCAAAAGACATGTCTGGAGTCTTCAAAGGGACAACACAAGTACCTCGAGCCTCTCCAGGAATGCTGCCAACAAGGCCTCCCCATCTTCAAAAATGACCATGCATCAAAGGCAGTCTCTACACCTTAGGTGTAGAACCTTAGGTCCAGGATGGACTCATGTACTTGGAGTCCACAGGAGCAAATGGAAAGCATTTTGGAAGAGACCCATAGCCCAAGTGAAGCCATCTGAACGACTTCTGTGCCTGATTCAGGTAGACAACTTATATGTACAAAAGGACGCATTGAAGAGGATTCGAATGTGGAAGAACCTTGAGAACACCCTCAGGGTGGAGCAGCTACCCCTGTGGAAATGCATGGAGATGTGGCAGCACAAGCCTGCTTTCTACCTCTCAAGACCCTCAGCCAAATGATGTCATGTGAGAAGCAAAGAGTGCCTGTAGTAGAAGATGAGCATGTTATAATGGAGCCAGAAGAGAAAGAACATGTGTCAACAAGGGGTCAGTACAGCGTGACACACAGCGGATGCTTCAGGTTGGTGAGGAGATCCAGGAAGAGAAAGAACAGCAGAATGAACATTGGAGCTCCGAGCAAAGGTATGGTATTTTAGGATGGTGGGAGGTTCTCTGTACCTAGCTGCCCTCCATAGGAACCTTGGTCCAAATACAATAAATTATCCTCTGCCCCCAGTCAATTATTGTGTCTGGTTTTGTTTTTGTTTTCTTGTCAAACGATGCTTTTGCACTTATTAGACAGAGAGACCGAGAGTTCACAATCAAGGGATAGAGCTGGCCAGGGAGAAGCTTACTTTCCCCTGAGCAGAGAACCTGAGACCACAGTCATTGCCAAGACCGTGGAATCATGAGTTGATCTGAAGGGTGCCTCTGAACTGATTGACCCATCCTGGGGCCCAACCGTTGACTTCTGAGAACCTCCTGGTTCTAGACAAGACCCGCTGCTCAGTCATTGTTCAGAAATGCAGGGGATAAGGGTTTTGGCCTGGGCTGGTGTTGCTTGAGCTATCTGGCTTTCTTCGAGAGCTGGTATAGCATTTCCTCTTGAAGTCAGTGACTGGGCTATGGACAAACTATTCTCCCATACCTATTGGCTAAAGTGAATTCCTCCATGCCTAGATTTTCCAGGGGTAAATGGCACTATGTCTTTTGGTGCTCTGCTTCTGTGGAAGGTGATGGGAGTCCTCTGTGCCTCTGATTCTGGACCTCTGTTTCAGCTCCCAGATGAGGGTCATTGACAGCCCTGATTCTCAAATCCATGTTCAGCCCTCTTTTCTTTCTCTCACTCTTACTTATCCTACAATAGGCACCTATTACCTTTCTTTTTGGATGGTGATTCCCTAAGCTCATTGTCATGTTCTATCATTCTTCCTTCTCCTTTAGAATTTGCTTACTTATTTTCTAGGCTTGTTCTTCAGGGTCACTAATTGGATCCTCTACTTCTGCCTTGTTCCCAGTCTTTGCATCCAGTCTCCTACCAATCTTTTCTTCAGGAGCTCTTTAGGTTCTTTTATCTTTATCAGTTTTATCTCTGTGGTTTGAAACTCTCTGATATTTTCTATGTTTTCTGATGTATAGGGAGGATCCATGCCGCTGCTATCAAACCCACATCGGGCGTGTTTTATGTAGAAGCTTCACTCTGATTTCCTAGCCGTGATCCTTTCTTGTTCTTTTTCCTTGGCATCTATTGATTCTTCCATCTTGTATTAGATCTAGATCTCTGTATCCTCTCTGTATTCGAAATGCTTATTCTGTTTTCTATCCTGTGGGTAATTTATTTAAATAGAAGAGATCATTGAGTGACCAAGGGCGGGCCCTTAAGGTTTGTCTAGTGTGTGTGTGCTTGTGTGTCTGTGTGTGTGTGTGTGTGTGTGTGTGTGTGTGGCATACATGCCATCTGATGTTTGTTTTGTGGCTGACGCTGTCCTTGAGACCAGCCATCTGCAGTGGATCTCCTTGCCTGCCGTTTGGTGTGTTTGGGGCCTGGGCTGAATATGCTGAGGTTGACCTTGGTGGGCTCTGGTGTGCCTGTGAAAGGAGACATTCCACAAAATCATCAGAACGCAGACCTACAGAATGCTGTGTTCAGAAGAGATCATGTGTTCAAGGCATTCTTCTCATCCCCTTTGGGATAGTCTGATCTCCTTGGAGTAAACAACTTGGATTGAGGAAGGCTGTCCCTCAAGTGTTCCACGGTTGGGATTTCGTGTGGGCAGAGTAGGCAGTCTTTTGGTTCTCTGAATGAGGTGAGGATGCTCCTCACCATCCTGTATTGTCCAGTAGCTCTGTCTTGATGCTCCTCGTGTGGGAGCCCAATATTCCTTATGCCCCCATTGAGACAACTCCACGAAAACTGCCTCTCATGGATGCACTGCCAGGACCCGCCATCATCCCACTGTGTGTCCTGGTATTGTCGCTGATCATGGTCTCCAGGTTGTCTGCACATGGTTGCTTGTTGGTGACCTATGCAGGAAAAACACGGAGTTCTTTCGACGTTATATCTGCCAAGCCTGCTAATCTGAAAACTCCAGCACTCAACACTTGTGTTGTCATGAACTCGTGCCCTTCAGACCCTCTTCTCGTCACAGCCAATGGCACTGGGAAACAGGTGCCTTGTGGTTTTCCAGCATGCCCTGCTATCCTGTGCCTTTGTCCTTTGCAAGGGATCACTGCCATCTGATGCATGAACCAACGAAATCTCCTATAAGCCATGTCTCCAACCTTCTCCCTTAGTCTCTGCGACTACCTTTCTTCTTGTTGAGTTTCCCTTGTAGGCTTCCGGTCAATGTCCACTCCGTTGCAGTTGTTGTGGTCATCTTCCTGTTGCCTTCTTGGCTGAATACAAGCACGAGGTTATTAGATACTACTACCATCTCACTGTCCTCCATGTCACCACAAATTCTTACTGAAACATAAGAAAGAATGAATTCTTCCACTTGCCTCATGTGGCAGTGTTGCGTAGAGCATTGGGCTTCGTCACATCTATCATTCTCAGAAAGACAACAAACAGATGATTTCACTCCGTCATGACAGTCAAGAAACATATGAAAAAGGAAGGGGTATAGGGACAAACAATACGACACTAATGAGGCACCCAATCGTGGTGATTGTGTGAAGGCAGTTTTATGAGAATACGTGTTTATTGAAGAGGACAAAGCGCCAAGGTATTCCTAATGAGGCACATATTGTGGGAAGCCATATGATATTTCCCTTTTTCTGCTTGCCTTTTCATTTCACATCAGCCAGGCATGGGACATTCATGTCAAGGCAAGGTCCAGGGCGTTCATTCTCTTCGATGGCCGAGGAATACTGTCTTGCCAAAATGGACCAAGCCTTCCTTATCCACTAGTCCTTGCAAGGGCATTGCAGCTCACTGCAAAGGTCTGCTCGAATGGGCCTTGCAAGCCTTCGATATTAGCCGTACCTATCCTTCTGACTAAAGAGACATGGTCAACATGATTATACCCGTTACCGCAACAAGGACAACTAATGATGACAACGGGTGCTGTCCAGGCCTCTTCCTTAGGTTTAGCCCTGATGCAGAATGACACTCTCCTCTAAGACTTTGCAAAGGTGTGTAAGGGAAAGCCAGGTAGTCAGAGCCTTAAACCATTAGCCCTGTTTTCAGAAAACTAAGAGATGAGACCACAGATAGCACCATATATCTATGCCCTCACCTTTTTCCTCGAAAGGGGACTTTCTGTCCCTTAGTCATCACTGAGCCATAGGCAAAAGAAGCTGAGAAAGGACGCTCTCACACACAGGATTTCCAAACCCATGGAGAGTTGTTGATACCCATGAGGCCTCACCGTTTTTTGAGATCTCTAGAAATTATAGTGAAAATAGGACACCTTGCCGTCTCTGGGAAAATGTTGGCCTATAGGAAGGTATACTAAACATCATTTTCTTTCCCCTTTTTCCAGAATGGGGAAGTGGGACACTAACCCACAAGACAACCTGAGTTCTTGATCAGAATCAGAGGGCTCTTGTTCTGTCCTTTGGGGGCTTCCTACCTAAAGCCTTAGGACACCAAGGTCATGGGAGAAGGACAGCTGCTTCAGTGAAGCCAGCAATTGTGATGTCACAATGCTTTGAGTTCATAGCAAACACTCCTCATTACATCACGCCTGATCACTACAATTGGCTAGAGTAGTCGTGGGTGGGCCAAGAGCACCCCAGGCCGTCCCGAACCGCCGGAGCTCTCTGGGTCTCTCACCAAGGCAGTTTGCGAAGCGAGTCGGTGTCACCTTCCACATGGCCCAATTCATAGTGTTTGGTCGTGATTATCAGCACCAGCACTCTGGATTACAGAGAAAGACAAGCATCCACCAGTCCATCTTAACCACGACATGCCAAGAAACAATCAGGCCTCAAGTAAAGCCTCAGGGGAGGAAATCTGAGCCCTGCACAAGGATAAGGCCCTCCCACACAATCACGGAGCTTCTGAACAGGAAAAGGCCCACCCAAGCAAAGAAAACTGAACACCCGCAACGGTGCAAAAGACATGTCTGGAGTCTTCAAAGGGACAACACAAGTACCTCGAGCCTCTCCAGGAATGCTGCCAACAAGGCCTCCCCATCTTCAAAAATGACCATGCATCAAAGGCAGTCTCTACACCTTAGGTGTAGAACCTTAGGTCCAGGATGGACTCATGTACTTGGAGTCCACAGGAGCAAATGGAAAGCATTTTGGAAGAGACCCATAGCCCAAGTGAAGCCATCTGAACGACTTCTGTGCCTGATTCAGGTAGACAACTTATATGTACAAAAGGACGCATTGAAGAGGATTCGAATGTGGAAGAACCTTGAGAACACCCTCAGGGTGGAGCAGCTACCCCTGTGGAAATGCATGGAGATGTGGCAGCACAAGCCTGCTTTCTACCTCTCAAGACCCTCAGCCAAATGATGTCATGTGAGAAGCAAAGAGTGCCTGTAGTAGAAGATGAGCATGTTATAATGGAGCCAGAAGAGAAAGAACATGTGTCAACAAGGGGTCAGTACAGCGTGACACACAGCGGATGCTTCAGGTTGGTGAGGAGATCCAGGAAGAGAAAGAACAGCAGAATGAACATTGGAGCTCCGAGCAAAGGTATGGTATTTTAGGATGGTGGGAGGTTCTCTGTACCTAGCTGCCCTCCATAGGAACCTTGGTCCAAATACAATAAATTATCCTCTGCCCCCAGTCAATTATTGTGTCTGGTTTTGTTTTTGTTTTCTTGTCAAACGATGCTTTTGCACTTATTAGACAGAGAGACCGAGAGTTCACAATCAAGGGATAGAGCTGGCCAGGGAGAAGCTTACTTTCCCCTGAGCAGAGAACCTGAGACCACAGTCATTGCCAAGACCGTGGAATCATGAGTTGATCTGAAGGGTGCCTCTGAACTGATTGACCCATCCTGGGGCCCAACCGTTGACTTCTGAGAACCTCCTGGTTCTAGACAAGACCCGCTGCTCAGTCATTGTTCAGAAATGCAGGGGATAAGGGTTTTGGCCTGGGCTGGTGTTGCTTGAGCTATCTGGCTTTCTTCGAGAGCTGGTATAGCATTTCCTCTTGAAGTCAGTGACTGGGCTATGGACAAACTATTCTCCCATACCTATTGGCTAAAGTGAATTCCTCCATGCCTAGATTTTCCAGGGGTAAATGGCACTATGTCTTTTGGTGCTCTGCTTCTGTGGAAGGTGATGGGAGTCCTCTGTGCCTCTGATTCTGGACCTCTGTTTCAGCTCCCAGATGAGGGTCATTGACAGCCCTGATTCTCAAATCCATGTTCAGCCCTCTTTTCTTTCTCTCACTCTTACTTATCCTACAATAGGCACCTATTACCTTTCTTTTTGGATGGTGATTCCCTAAGCTCATTGTCATGTTCTATCATTCTTCCTTCTCCTTTAGAATTTGCTTACTTATTTTCTAGGCTTGTTCTTCAGGGTCACTAATTGGATCCTCTACTTCTGCCTTGTTCCCAGTCTTTGCATCCAGTCTCCTACCAATCTTTTCTTCAGGAGCTCTTTAGGTTCTTTTATCTTTATCAGTTTTATCTCTGTGGTTTGAAACTCTCTGATATTTTCTATGTTTTCTGATGTATAGGGAGGATCCATGCCGCTGCTATCAAACCCACATCGGGCGTGTTTTATGTAGAAGCTTCACTCTGATTTCCTAGCCGTGATCCTTTCTTGTTCTTTTTCCTTGGCATCTATTGATTCTTCCATCTTGTATTAGATCTAGATCTCTGTATCCTCTCTGTATTCGAAATGCTTATTCTGTTTTCTATCCTGTGGGTAATTTATTTAAATAGAAGAGATCATTGAGTGACCAAGGGCGGGCCCTTAAGGTTTGTCTAGTGTGTGTGTGCTTGTGTGTCTGTGTGTGTGTGTGTGTGTGTGTGTGTGTGTGGCATACATGCCATCTGATGTTTGTTTTGTGGCTGACGCTGTCCTTGAGACCAGCCATCTGCAGTGGATCTCCTTGCCTGCCGTTTGGTGTGTTTGGGGCCTGGGCTGAATATGCTGAGGTTGACCTTGGTGGGCTCTGGTGTGCCTGTGAAAGGAGACATTCCACAAAATCATCAGAACGCAGACCTACAGAATGCTGTGTTCAGAAGAGATCATGTGTTCAAGGCATTCTTCTCATCCCCTTTGGGATAGTCTGATCTCCTTGGAGTAAACAACTTGGATTGAGGAAGGCTGTCCCTCAAGTGTTCCACGGTTGGGATTTCGTGTGGGCAGAGTAGGCAGTCTTTTGGTTCTCTGAATGAGGTGAGGATGCTCCTCACCATCCTGTATTGTCCAGTAGCTCTGTCTTGATGCTCCTCGTGTGGGAGCCCAATATTCCTTATGCCCCCATTGAGACAACTCCACGAAAACTGCCTCTCATGGATGCACTGCCAGGACCCGCCATCATCCCACTGTGTGTCCTGGTATTGTCGCTGATCATGGTCTCCAGGTTGTCTGCACATGGTTGCTTGTTGGTGACCTATGCAGGAAAAACACGGAGTTCTTTCGACGTTATATCTGCCAAGCCTGCTAATCTGAAAACTCCAGCACTCAACACTTGTGTTGTCATGAACTCGTGCCCTTCAGACCCTCTTCTCGTCACAGCCAATGGCACTGGGAAACAGGTGCCTTGTGGTTTTCCAGCATGCCCTGCTATCCTGTGCCTTTGTCCTTTGCAAGGGATCACTGCCATCTGATGCATGAACCAACGAAATCTCCTATAAGCCATGTCTCCAACCTTCTCCCTTAGTCTCTGCGACTACCTTTCTTCTTGTTGAGTTTCCCTTGTAGGCTTCCGGTCAATGTCCACTCCGTTGCAGTTGTTGTGGTCATCTTCCTGTTGCCTTCTTGGCTGAATACAAGCACGAGGTTATTAGATACTACTACCATCTCACTGTCCTCCATGTCACCACAAATTCTTACTGAAACATAAGAAAGAATGAATTCTTCCACTTGCCTCATGTGGCAGTGTTGCGTAGAGCATTGGGCTTCGTCACATCTATCATTCTCAGAAAGACAACAAACAGATGATTTCACTCCGTCATGACAGTCAAGAAACATATGAAAAAGGAAGGGGTATAGGGACAAACAATACGACACTAATGAGGCACCCAATCGTGGTGATTGTGTGAAGGCAGTTTTATGAGAATACGTGTTTATTGAAGAGGACAAAGCGCCAAGGTATTCCTAATGAGGCACATATTGTGGGAAGCCATATGATATTTCCCTTTTTCTGCTTGCCTTTTCATTTCACATCAGCCAGGCATGGGACATTCATGTCAAGGCAAGGTCCAGGGCGTTCATTCTCTTCGACGGCCGAGGAATACTGTCTTGCCAAAATGGACCAAGCCTTCCTTATCCACTAGTCCTTGCAAGGGCATTGCAGCTCACTGCAAAGGTCTGCTCGAATGGGCCTTGCAAGCCTTCGATATTAGCCGTACCTATCCTTCTGACTAAAGAGACATGGTCAACATGATTATACCCGTTACCGCAACAAGGACAACTAATGATGACAACGGGTGCTGTCCAGGCCTCTTCCTTAGGTTTAGCCCTGATGCAGAATGACACTCTCCTCTAAGACTTTGCAAAGGTGTGTAAGGGAAAGCCAGGTAGTCAGAGCCTTAAACCATTAGCCCTGTTTTCAGAAAACTAAGAGATGAGACCACAGATAGCACCATATATCTATGCCCTCACCTTTTTCCTCGAAAGGGGACTTTCTGTCCCTTAGTCATCACTGAGCCATAGGCAAAAGAAGCTGAGAAAGGACGCTCTCACACACAGGATTTCCAAACCCATGGAGAGTTGTTGATACCCATGAGGCCTCACCGTTTTTTGAGATCTCTAGAAATTATAGTGAAAATAGGACACCTTGCCGTCTCTGGGAAAATGTTGGCCTATAGGAAGGTATACTAAACATCATTTTCTTTCCCCTTTTTCCAGAATGGGGAAGTGGGACACTAACCCACAAGACAACCTGAGTTCTTGATCAGAATCAGAGGGCTCTTGTTCTGTCCTTTGGGGGCTTCCTACCTAAAGCCTTAGGACACCAAGGTCATGGGAGAAGGACAGCTGCTTCAGTGAAGCCAGCAATTGTGATGTCACAATGCTTTGAGTTCATAGCAAACACTCCTCATTACATCACGCCTGATCACTACAATTGGCTAGAGTAGTCGTGGGTGGGCCAAGAGCACCCCAGGCCGTCCCGAACCGCCGGAGCTCTCTGGGTCTCTCACCAAGGCAGTTTGCGAAGCGAGTCGGTGTCACCTTCCACATGGCCCAATTCATAGTGTTTGGTCGTGATTATCAGCACCAGCACTCTGGATTACAGAGAAAGACAAGCATCCACCAGTCCATCTTAACCACGACATGCCAAGAAACAATCAGGCCTCAAGTAAAGCCTCAGGGGAGGAAATCTGAGCCCTGCACAAGGATAAGGCCCTCCCACACAATCACGGAGCTTCTGAACAGGAAAAGGCCCACCCAAGCAAAGAAAACTGAACACCCGCAACGGTGCAAAAGACATGTCTGGAGTCTTCAAAGGGACAACACAAGTACCTCGAGCCTCTCCAGGAATGCTGCCAACAAGGCCTCCCCATCTTCAAAAATGACCATGCATCAAAGGCAGTCTCTACACCTTAGGTGTAGAACCTTAGGTCCAGGATGGACTCATGTACTTGGAGTCCACAGGAGCAAATGGAAAGCATTTTGGAAGAGACCCATAGCCCAAGTGAAGCCATCTGAACGACTTCTGTGCCTGATTCAGGTAGACAACTTATATGTACAAAAGGACGCATTGAAGAGGATTCGAATGTGGAAGAACCTTGAGAACACCCTCAGGGTGGAGCAGCTACCCCTGTGGAAATGCATGGAGATGTGGCAGCACAAGCCTGCTTTCTACCTCTCAAGACCCTCAGCCAAATGATGTCATGTGAGAAGCAAAGAGTGCCTGTAGTAGAAGATGAGCATGTTATAATGGAGCCAGAAGAGAAAGAACATGTGTCAACAAGGGGTCAGTACAGCGTGACACACAGCGGATGCTTCAGGTTGGTGAGGAGATCCAGGAAGAGAAAGAACAGCAGAATGAACATTGGAGCTCCGAGCAAAGGTATGGTATTTTAGGATGGTGGGAGGTTCTCTGTACCTAGCTGCCCTCCATAGGAACCTTGGTCCAAATACAATAAATTATCCTCTGCCCCCAGTCAATTATTGTGTCTGGTTTTGTTTTTGTTTTCTTGTCAAACGATGCTTTTGCACTTATTAGACAGAGAGACCGAGAGTTCACAATCAAGGGATAGAGCTGGCCAGGGAGAAGCTTACTTTCCCCTGAGCAGAGAACCTGAGACCACAGTCATTGCCAAGACCGTGGAATCATGAGTTGATCTGAAGGGTGCCTCTGAACTGATTGACCCATCCTGGGGCCCAACCGTTGACTTCTGAGAACCTCCTGGTTCTAGACAAGACCCGCTGCTCAGTCATTGTTCAGAAATGCAGGGGATAAGGGTTTTGGCCTGGGCTGGTGTTGCTTGAGCTATCTGGCTTTCTTCGAGAGCTGGTATAGCATTTCCTCTTGAAGTCAGTGACTGGGCTATGGACAAACTATTCTCCCATACCTATTGGCTAAAGTGAATTCCTCCATGCCTAGATTTTCCAGGGGTAAATGGCACTATGTCTTTTGGTGCTCTGCTTCTGTGGAAGGTGATGGGAGTCCTCTGTGCCTCTGATTCTGGACCTCTGTTTCAGCTCCCAGATGAGGGTCATTGACAGCCCTGATTCTCAAATCCATGTTCAGCCCTCTTTTCTTTCTCTCACTCTTACTTATCCTACAATAGGCACCTATTACCTTTCTTTTTGGATGGTGATTCCCTAAGCTCATTGTCATGTTCTATCATTCTTCCTTCTCCTTTAGAATTTGCTTACTTATTTTCTAGGCTTGTTCTTCAGGGTCACTAATTGGATCCTCTACTTCTGCCTTGTTCCCAGTCTTTGCATCCAGTCTCCTACCAATCTTTTCTTCAGGAGCTCTTTAGGTTCTTTTATCTTTATCAGTTTTATCTCTGTGGTTTGAAACTCTCTGATATTTTCTATGTTTTCTGATGTATAGGGAGGATCCATGCCGCTGCTATCAAACCCACATCGGGCGTGTTTTATGTAGAAGCTTCACTCTGATTTCCTAGCCGTGATCCTTTCTTGTTCTTTTTCCTTGGCATCTATTGATTCTTCCATCTTGTATTAGATCTAGATCTCTGTATCCTCTCTGTATTCGAAATGCTTATTCTGTTTTCTATCCTGTGGGTAATTTATTTAAATAGAAGAGATCATTGAGTGACCAAGGGCGGGCCCTTAAGGTTTGTCTAGTGTGTGTGTGCTTGTGTGTGTGTGTGTGTGTGTGTGTGTGTGTGTGTGGCATACATGCCATCTGATGTTTGTTTTGTGGCTGACGCTGTCCTTGAGACCAGCCATCTGCAGTGGATCTCCTTGCCTGCCGTTTGGTGTGTTTGGGGCCTGGGCTGAATATGCTGAGGTTGACCTTGGTGGGCTCTGGTGTGCCTGTGAAAGGAGACATTCCACAAAATCATCAGAACGCAGACCTACAGAATGCTGTGTTCAGAAGAGATCATGTGTTCAAGGCATTCTTCTCATCCCCTTTGGGATAGTCTGATCTCCTTGGAGTAAACAACTTGGATTGAGGAAGGCTGTCCCTCAAGTGTTCCACGGTTGGGATTTCGTGTGGGCAGAGTAGGCAGTCTTTTGGTTCTCTGAATGAGGTGAGGATGCTCCTCACCATCCTGTATTGTCCAGTAGCTCTGTCTTGATGCTCCTCGTGTGGGAGCCCAATATTCCTTATGCCCCCATTGAGACAACTCCACGAAAACTGCCTCTCATGGATGCACTGCCAGGACCCACCATCATCCCACTGTGTGTCCTGGTATTGTCGCTGATCATGGTCTCCAGGTTGTCTGCACATGGTTGCTTGTTGGTGACCTATGCAGGAAAAACACGGAGTTCTTTCGACGTTATATCTGCCAAGCCTGCTAATCTGAAAACTCCAGCACTCAACACTTGTGTTGTCATGAACTCGTGCCCTTCAGACCCTCTTCTCGTCACAGCCAATGGCACTGGGAAACAGGTGCCTTGTGGTTTTCCAGCATGCCCTGCTATCCTGTGCCTTTGTCCTTTGCAAGGGATCACTGCCATCTGATGCATGAACCAACGAAATCTCCTATAAGCCATGTCTCCAACCTTCTCCCTTAGTCTCTGCGACTACCTTTCTTCTTGTTGAGTTTCCCTTGTAGGCTTCCGGTCAATGTCCACTCCGTTGCAGTTGTTGTGGTCATCTTCCTGTTGCCTTCTTGGCTGAATACAAGCACGAGGTTATTAGATACTACTACCATCTCACTGTCCTCCATGTCACCACAAATTCTTACTGAAACATAAGAAAGAATGAATTCTTCCACTTGCCTCATGTGGCAGTGTTGCGTAGAGCATTGGGCTTCGTCACATCTATCATTCTCAGAAAGACAACAAACAGATGATTTCACTCCGTCATGACAGTCAAGAAACATATGAAAAAGGAAGGGGTATAGGGACAAACAATACGACACTAATGAGGCACCCAATCGTGGTGATTGTGTGAAGGCAGTTTTATGAGAATACGTGTTTATTGAAGAGGACAAAGCGCCAAGGTATTCCTAATGAGGCACATATTGTGGGAAGCCATATGATATTTCCCTTTTTCTGCTTGCCTTTTCATTTCACATCAGCCAGGCATGGGACATTCATGTCAAGGCAAGGTCCAGGGCGTTCATTCTCTTCGACGGCCGAGGAATACTGTCTTGCCAAAATGGACCAAGCCTTCCTTATCCACTAGTCCTTGCAAGGGCATTGCAGCTCACTGCAAAGGTCTGCTCGAATGGGCCTTGCAAGCCTTCGATATTAGCCGTACCTATCCTTCTGACTAAAGAGACATGGTCAACATGATTATACCCGTTACCGCAACAAGGACAACTAATGATGACAACGGGTGCTGTCCAGGCCTCTTCCTTAGGTTTAGCCCTGATGCAGAATGACACTCTCCTCTAAGACTTTGCAAAGGTGTGTAAGGGAAAGCCAGGTAGTCAGAGCCTTAAACCATTAGCCCTGTTTTCAGAAAACTAAGAGATGAGACCACAGATAGCACCATATATCTATGCCCTCACCTTTTTCCTCGAAAGGGGACTTTCTGTCCCTTAGTCATCACTGAGCCATAGGCAAAAGAAGCTGAGAAAGGACGCTCTCACACACAGGATTTCCAAACCCATGGAGAGTTGTTGATACCCATGAGGCCTCACCGTTTTTTGAGATCTCTAGAAATTATAGTGAAAATAGGACACCTTGCCGTCTCTGGGAAAATGTTGGCCTATAGGAAGGTATACTAAACATCATTTTCTTTCCCCTTTTTCCAGAATGGGGAAGTGGGACACTAACCCACAAGACAACCTGAGTTCTTGATCAGAATCAGAGGGCTCTTGTTCTGTCCTTTGGGGGCTTCCTACCTAAAGCCTTAGGACACCAAGGTCATGGGAGAAGGACAGCTGCTTCAGTGAAGCCAGCAATTGTGATGTCACAATGCTTTGAGTTCATAGCAAACACTCCTCATTACATCACGCCTGATCACTACAATTGGCTAGAGTAGTCGTGGGTGGGCCAAGAGCACCCCAGGCCGTCCCGAACCGCCGGAGCTCTCTGGGTCTCTCACCAAGGCAGTTTGCGAAGCGAGTCGGTGTCACCTTCCACATGGCCCAATTCATAGTGTTTGGTCGTGATTATCAGCACCAGCACTCTGGATTACAGAGAAAGACAAGCATCCACCAGTCCATCTTAACCACGACATGCCAAGAAACAATCAGGCCTCAAGTAAAGCCTCAGGGGAGGAAATCTGAGCCCTGCACAAGGATAAGGCCCTCCCACACAATCACGGAGCTTCTGAACAGGAAAAGGCCCACCCAAGCAAAGAAAACTGAACACCCGCAACGGTGCAAAAGACATGTCTGGAGTCTTCAAAGGGACAACACAAGTACCTCGAGCCTCTCCAGGAATGCTGCCAACAAGGCCTCCCCATCTTCAAAAATGACCATGCATCAAAGGCAGTCTCTACACCTTAGGTGTAGAACCTTAGGTCCAGGATGGACTCATGTACTTGGAGTCCACAGGAGCAAATGGAAAGCATTTTGGAAGAGACCCATAGCCCAAGTGAAGCCATCTGAACGACTTCTGTGCCTGATTCAGGTAGACAACTTATATGTACAAAAGGACGCATTGAAGAGGATTCGAATGTGGAAGAACCTTGAGAACACCCTCAGGGTGGAGCAGCTACCCCTGTGGAAATGCATGGAGATGTGGCAGCACAAGCCTGCTTTCTACCTCTCAAGACCCTCAGCCAAATGATGTCATGTGAGAAGCAAAGAGTGCCTGTAGTAGAAGATGAGCATGTTATAATGGAGCCAGAAGAGAAAGAACATGTGTCAACAAGGGGTCAGTACAGCGTGACACACAGCGGATGCTTCAGGTTGGTGAGGAGATCCAGGAAGAGAAAGAACAGCAGAATGAACATTGGAGCTCCGAGCAAAGGTATGGTATTTTAGGATGGTGGGAGGTTCTCTGTACCTAGCTGCCCTCCATAGGAACCTTGGTCCAAATACAATAAATTATCCTCTGCCCCCAGTCAATTATTGTGTCTGGTTTTGTTTTTGTTTTCTTGTCAAACGATGCTTTTGCACTTATTAGACAGAGAGACCGAGAGTTCACAATCAAGGGATAGAGCTGGCCAGGGAGAAGCTTACTTTCCCCTGAGCAGAGAACCTGAGACCACAGTCATTGCCAAGACCGTGGAATCATGAGTTGATCTGAAGGGTGCCTCTGAACTGATTGACCCATCCTGGGGCCCAACCGTTGACTTCTGAGAACCTCCTGGTTCTAGACAAGACCCGCTGCTCAGTCATTGTTCAGAAATGCAGGGGATAAGGGTTTTGGCCTGGGCTGGTGTTGCTTGAGCTATCTGGCTTTCTTCGAGAGCTGGTATAGCATTTCCTCTTGAAGTCAGTGACTGGGCTATGGACAAACTATTCTCCCATACCTATTGGCTAAAGTGAATTCCTCCATGCCTAGATTTTCCAGGGGTAAATGGCACTATGTCTTTTGGTGCTCTGCTTCTGTGGAAGGTGATGGGAGTCCTCTGTGCCTCTGATTCTGGACCTCTGTTTCAGCTCCCAGATGAGGGTCATTGACAGCCCTGATTCTCAAATCCATGTTCAGCCCTCTTTTCTTTCTCTCACTCTTACTTATCCTACAATAGGCACCTATTACCTTTCTTTTTGGATGGTGATTCCCTAAGCTCATTGTCATGTTCTATCATTCTTCCTTCTCCTTTAGAATTTGCTTACTTATTTTCTAGGCTTGTTCTTCAGGGTCACTAATTGGATCCTCTACTTCTGCCTTGTTCCCAGTCTTTGCATCCAGTCTCCTACCAATCTTTTCTTCAGGAGCTCTTTAGGTTCTTTTATCTTTATCAGTTTTATCTCTGTGGTTTGAAACTCTCTGATATTTTCTATGTTTTCTGATGTATAGGGAGGATCCATGCCGCTGCTATCAAACCCACATCGGGCGTGTTTTATGTAGAAGCTTCACTCTGATTTCCTAGCCGTGATCCTTTCTTGTTCTTTTTCCTTGGCATCTATTGATTCTTCCATCTTGTATTAGATCTAGATCTCTGTATCCTCTCTGTATTCGAAATGCTTATTCTGTTTTCTATCCTGTGGGTAATTTATTTAAATAGAAGAGATCATTGAGTGACCAAGGGCGGGCCCTTAAGGTTTGTCTAGTGTGTGTGTGCTTGTGTGTGTGTGTGTGTGTGTGTGTGTGTGTGTGTGGCATACATGCCATCTGATGTTTGTTTTGTGGCTGACGCTGTCCTTGAGACCAGCCATCTGCAGTGGATCTCCTTGCCTGCCGTTTGGTGTGTTTGGGGCCTGGGCTGAATATGCTGAGGTTGACCTTGGTGGGCTCTGGTGTGCCTGTGAAAGGAGACATTCCACAAAATCATCAGAACGCAGACCTACAGAATGCTGTGTTCAGAAGAGATCATGTGTTCAAGGCATTCTTCTCATCCCCTTTGGGATAGTCTGATCTCCTTGGAGTAAACAACTTGGATTGAGGAAGGCTGTCCCTCAAGTGTTCCACGGTTGGGATTTCGTGTGGGCAGAGTAGGCAGTCTTTTGGTTCTCTGAATGAGGTGAGGATGCTCCTCACCATCCTGTATTGTCCAGTAGCTCTGTCTTGATGCTCCTCGTGTGGGAGCCCAATATTCCTTATGCCCCCATTGAGACAACTCCACGAAAACTGCCTCTCATGGATGCACTGCCAGGACCCACCATCATCCCACTGTGTGTCCTGGTATTGTCGCTGATCATGGTCTCCAGGTTGTCTGCACATGGTTGCTTGTTGGTGACCTATGCAGGAAAAACACGGAGTTCTTTCGACGTTATATCTGCCAAGCCTGCTAATCTGAAAACTCCAGCACTCAACACTTGTGTTGTCATGAACTCGTGCCCTTCAGACCCTCTTCTCGTCACAGCCAATGGCACTGGGAAACAGGTGCCTTGTGGTTTTCCAGCATGCCCTGCTATCCTGTGCCTTTGTCCTTTGCAAGGGATCACTGCCATCTGATGCATGAACCAACGAAATCTCCTATAAGCCATGTCTCCAACCTTCTCCCTTAGTCTCTGCGACTACCTTTCTTCTTGTTGAGTTTCCCTTGTAGGCTTCCGGTCAATGTCCACTCCGTTGCAGTTGTTGTGGTCATCTTCCTGTTGCCTTCTTGGCTGAATACAAGCACGAGGTTATTAGATACTACTACCATCTCACTGTCCTCCATGTCACCACAAATTCTTACTGAAACATAAGAAAGAATGAATTCTTCCACTTGCCTCATGTGGCAGTGTTGCGTAGAGCATTGGGCTTCGTCACATCTATCATTCTCAGAAAGACAACAAACAGATGATTTCACTCCGTCATGACAGTCAAGAAACATATGAAAAAGGAAGGGGTATAGGGACAAACAATACGACACTAATGAGGCACCCAATCGTGGTGATTGTGTGAAGGCAGTTTTATGAGAATACGTGTTTATTGAAGAGGACAAAGCGCCAAGGTATTCCTAATGAGGCACATATTGTGGGAAGCCATATGATATTTCCCTTTTTCTGCTTGCCTTTTCATTTCACATCAGCCAGGCATGGGACATTCATGTCAAGGCAAGGTCCAGGGCGTTCATTCTCTTCGACGGCCGAGGAATACTGTCTTGCCAAAATGGACCAAGCCTTCCTTATCCACTAGTCCTTGCAAGGGCATTGCAGCTCACTGCAAAGGTCTGCTCGAATGGGCCTTGCAAGCCTTCGATATTAGCCGTACCTATCCTTCTGACTAAAGAGACATGGTCAACATGATTATACCCGTTACCGCAACAAGGACAACTAATGATGACAACGGGTGCTGTCCAGGCCTCTTCCTTAGGTTTAGCCCTGATGCAGAATGACACTCTCCTCTAAGACTTTGCAAAGGTGTGTAAGGGAAAGCCAGGTAGTCAGAGCCTTAAACCATTAGCCCTGTTTTCAGAAAACTAAGAGATGAGACCACAGATAGCACCATATATCTATGCCCTCACCTTTTTCCTCGAAAGGGGACTTTCTGTCCCTTAGTCATCACTGAGCCATAGGCAAAAGAAGCTGAGAAAGGACGCTCTCACACACAGGATTTCCAAACCCATGGAGAGTTGTTGATACCCATGAGGCCTCACCGTTTTTTGAGATCTCTAGAAATTATAGTGAAAATAGGACACCTTGCCGTCTCTGGGAAAATGTTGGCCTATAGGAAGGTATACTAAACATCATTTTCTTTCCCCTTTTTCCAGAATGGGGAAGTGGGACACTAACCCACAAGACAACCTGAGTTCTTGATCAGAATCAGAGGGCTCTTGTTCTGTCCTTTGGGGGCTTCCTACCTAAAGCCTTAGGACACCAAGGTCATGGGAGAAGGACAGCTGCTTCAGTGAAGCCAGCAATTGTGATGTCACAATGCTTTGAGTTCATAGCAAACACTCCTCATTACATCACGCCTGATCACTACAATTGGCTAGAGTAGTCGTGGGTGGGCCAAGAGCACCCCAGGCCGTCCCGAACCGCCGGAGCTCTCTGGGTCTCTCACCAAGGCAGTTTGCGAAGCGAGTCGGTGTCACCTTCCACATGGCCCAATTCATAGTGTTTGGTCGTGATTATCAGCACCAGCACTCTGGATTACAGAGAAAGACAAGCATCCACCAGTCCATCTTAACCACGACATGCCAAGAAACAATCAGGCCTCAAGTAAAGCCTCAGGGGAGGAAATCTGAGCCCTGCACAAGGATAAGGCCCTCCCACACAATCACGGAGCTTCTGAACAGGAAAAGGCCCACCCAAGCAAAGAAAACTGAAC
>NW_028134699.1:0-86392 GCF_964662115.1 Mustela nivalis | reverse complement strand
CGTACACTGAACGTTGGACAACATGCCAACCACAAGGTTTCTTGCCATGGGTAAGGAAGAGTTCTGATTTCTGCATCACAGGCACCCCTGGGCAGTGATTGGAGATAAGGTCTAGGTTCTGAAGGGTAAAAACTGAGTTAGGAAAGAGATGATGACCTAAGGCCATGGCGGGTCTGAGGTGCTCAGTGTGCGGTCAGCTGTCTGGGTGTTGGTCAGGAGATCCGGGCTCAGGTTGTGTCAGAGAGTGCATTAGTGCCCAGTTTAGACTATATACTTTGGGTAAAGTCGAGTGCCATGTAGATTTATCCTCATATAAGTTGTCTGGGCAGCTCATTAGGCAAAATTTGTTTTCTAGAGGGCAGGCAGAGTGCTTCATTGTCGGTCCGGAATTTTAAACTTGAGGGATTCGTGTCCAGGAGTGTGAGGACGGAAGTCTGAGAACACAAGCTAGACTTGGGTTCCAGGGCGAGGACACGGCAGGTACCACTGTAGATCTGAACCTATATCTCATGCATCTGAAGTCAGGGCGAGGATCAGACGTTGTCTCAAGTTGGAGTTTCTGTGCATGACGGACCCTTCATGAAGGGAGCGGAATCTCAAGGCCATGGAGTTTTTCCCACGTTGGGAGTTGTGGGATGCCCACTTCAAGGATTCCTTCTGCGGGACAATTGAGACCTGTTGGGCAGCTTCAGGATATCCCATATGGAATGACTCCAGGGCACTGTTCGAGGTTGGATGCCTGGGAAGCCGGCCTCGCATTCCAATTGTCTCCCAGCAACAAGACAGTTTAGATCTGATGGCTTAGCGGGAGAAACCGGGGTGGCTGACTTGAAATGGACTTTCCTGAGGATGGGTCCTAATGTGTGTTTGTGTCCATGAGGGCCTTAAAATGGGGCGGTGGCACCGAGACCCTGAAGTATTCTCCTAAGCTTTTGACATAGCTCGATGCACAAGGTTCCTTGTGGAGACGAGATTTGTTTTGATGGGTGCCTCAGGAAAACCTCTATGCTGGTATTGGAATCCAGGCTTTTGAGGAGACATGCCTGTAATCCAAAGCAATGTATCCGATTATGGCCTAGGGTCCTGTCTGGTTCAATCTTCTTCTCAGGGGACATCCATCTATGGTATGAGTGGAGGTAGATGCTCAGCTGGTATCAGACCGCCCTTGTTTGTCCCGGGCGACCTGCACTATTGGGATGGCCTCAGCGATTTGGAGGGTTCTCCAAATTTTACTGTTTTGGACAATGGCATCGGCAGAATTCCCATGGATTGGGTAGGCACAGTCCTACTGTGTGACTCCAGGGGCCCCAGCTTGGAGGGTGTGTGGCCCAGGACTTTGAGGACAGAAGTCTGAAAACACAAACTCAGCTTAGGTTTGGGGACGTAGGTATGGCAGGCCTGATGTATAAACCATGAGAAGAACTCTTCCGGATATGAAGAAAGAGTGAGTCTGAGGGGCTTGCTCAGGCTTTTGTCTCTGGATTTTGTATCAGAGATGGCCGTGGAATGTCGGGGAGGCCTCATGGGCCATGGACGAATCTTCCTCTCTGTGGATTTGGCCCAATCCCAATTGTTTTTCGTCAATCTGTGGAATGGGAGGACTCCTTTCAGGTTTGTTACCTCAGGTGTCCCGCCAAAAGAGGAATTCCAAAGAAGAGCCCTGGGGAAAAGTGAAGGGAGAACCCGAACTATGGGTAAAATTTGGGGCCTAGGGGCATGGCATGCCCAATATGCTATCTCTTCATCCAGCCACTGAGAGGCCTTATTGAGGACTGGGATCAGGGTGAGGGTCACAATGTGTGGTTTTGACCAATGTGGCCCGCAAACATGAGCAGGGCCTCATGGGCCACCCTGGTTTCAACTACACTGAACGTTGGACAACATGCCAACCACATGGTTTCTTGCCACGGGGAAGGAGTTGTGATTTCTGCATCACTTTCAAGCCTGGGCAGTGATTGGAGATAAGGTCTAGGTTCTGAAACTTGACAACCGAGGTTGGGAAGAGATGACGACCTAAGACCATGGCGGGTCCGATGTGCTCAGTGAGCGGCCAGCTTTCTGTGTGGGGCCAGGTAATCCAGGCTCAGGCTGTGTCAAAAAGGGCAATAGTGCCCAGGTCAGCCTATATATTTGGGGTACAGTCGTATGGCGTGCAGGTTGATCCTCTTTTGGAGTTTCTGGGTAGCCCCAGAGGGCAATGTTTTTCTTCCTGAGGGCAGGAAGAGTGCTGCATTATAGTTCTGGTTTTCAAACTGGAGGCTTGTGGGCCAGTAGTCTGAGGAAGGAAATCTGAGAACAAGCTAGGCTTAGGTTTCTGGGTGAGGACAAGGCAGGAACAATCTACAGACCTGAATCGAGATCTCGTGCTTATGATGTCAGGGCGAGGATCAGAAGATCGCTCAGGTTGGAGTTTCTGTCCCTGATGGCCCTTCATGAAGGGGTGGGGGGTCATGAGGCCGTGGGGGTTTTCCCACGATGTTAGTTGTGAGAAGCTCCAAACTGCAAAGATTCTTCTGCAGGACAATTGAGACCTGTTGGTTGGCTCCAGGGCAACGATTCCGAGCAGGGTTCTAAGGATGGATGGCTGGGTAGCCCACCTCGCATTCCAATTGTGTCCTAGCAACAAGACAGGTTAGATCTGCTGGATCTGGGGGAGCAACCCAGGAGGCTGAGTTGAAATAAACTCTCCTGTGGATGGGTCCTAATGTCTTTTTGTGTCTATGGAGACCTTGGAATGTAGCGGTGGCACTGGGGTCCTGAAGGGTTTTTCCAAACAGAGGCTTTGACACAGCTCCAACGTGCAAGTTTCCCATATGTAGATGAGATGTTTTCTGATGGGTGAGTCAAGAAACAGCCATACGCTGGTATTGAAATCCAGGCCTCTGAGGAGAGATGACTGGATACCACAGCAATGGATCCGAATAGTGCCTAGGGGCCTGTTCGTTCCTTTTTACCTCTGGGGACATCAGTCTATGCGTCTGAGTGCAGGTAGGTGCTCAGATGAGCTCAGATTGCCCCTGTTTGTCCTGGGAAGCCACCACTATTGGGATGGCCTCAGGCAGTTTGGAGGTTTATCCTATTAGTAGGGTTGTGGCCATTGGAATGGGCACATACAATTCCCTTGGAGAGGGCAAGTACAGTCCTCAGGTTTGGCTCCAGGGGCCTGAGCCTGTAGGGTGTGTAGGCCAGAGCTGTTTGGACAGTTGTCTGAAAACACAAACGCGACTTATGTTTCGGGTCATAGGTATGGCAGGACTGATCTACAGACCATGAGGAGAACTCTTCAGGATATGAAAAAAGGGCGAGTGTGAGGCTCGTGCTGAAGTTTTTGTCTCTGGATATCGTGTCACTCATGGTCGTGAAATTTCCAGGTGACTTCATGGGAAATGGACGAGTCTTACTCTCTGGGGTTTTGCCCCATCCCAAGAGTTTTGGGTCATTCTGGGGATGGAAGAAGTCCGTTTTGTTGTTGTTGTTGTTGATTTGCTTTGTTTTGTTTTTTAACCTCAGGTGTCTCACCAAATGAGGTATTCCAGAGTAGAGCCCTGGGGAGGGCCGACCGGACAACCAGAAATCTGGTTAAAAATTGTGGCCTAGGGACATGTCAAGCCCATTATGACATCTAATGGTCGAGCCACTGAGAGGACTTACTAGAGCACAGGACTCACGCTGAGGGTCACAATGCGTGTTTATGCCCTCTTCGCACTCAAGAATTGGCGGGGCCTCCGGGTGAATGCTGGTTTCTCCTACACTGAACGTTGGACAACATGCCAACCACAAGGTTTCTTGCCATGGGTAAGGACAAGGTCTGATTTCTGCATCACAGGCACCCCTGGGCAGTGGTTGGAGATAAGGTCTAGGTTCTGAAGCCTGAAAAACCGCAGTTGGGAAGAGATGATAACCTAAGGCCATGGCGGTTCTGATGTGCTCAGTGTGCGGTCAGCTTTCTGGGTGTTGGTCAGGAGGTCCGAGCTCAGGTTGTGTCAGACAGTGCATTAGTGCCCAGGTTAGACTATATACTTTGGGTATAGTCGAATGCCATGTAGATTTATCCTCATATAAGGTGCCTGGGCAGCTCATTAGGCCAAATTTTTTTTCTAGAGGGCAGGCAGAGTGCTGCATTGTGGGTCTGGAATTGCGAAACTTCCGGGCTTCGGGGCCTGGAGTGTGAGGACGGAAGTCTGAGAACACAAGCTAGACTTGGGTTTCAGGGCGAGGGCACGGCAGGTACCCCCTGCAGATCTTAACAAATATCTCATGCATCTGAAGTCAGGGCGAGGATCAGAAGTTGGCTCAGGTTGGAGTTTCTGTGCATGACGGCCCCTTCATGAAGGGAGCGGAATCTCGAGGCCATGGAGGTTTTCCCACGTTGGGAGTTGTGGGATGCCCCCTTCAAGGATTCCTTCTGCGGGACAATTGAGACTTGTTGGGCAGCTCCAGGACATCCCATATGGAATGACTCCAGGGCACCGTTCGAGGATGGATGCCTGGGAAGCCCGCCTCGCATTCCAATTGTCTCCTAGCAACAAGACAGTTTAGATCTGATGGCTTAGCGGGAGAAACCGAAGTGGGTGACTTGAAATGGACTTTCTTGAGGATGGGTCCTAATGTGTGTTTGTGTCCATGAGGGCCTTAAAATGGGGCGGTGGCACCGGGACCCTGAAGTATTCTCCTAAGCTTTTGACATAGCTCGATGCACAAGGTTCCTTGTGGAGACGAGATTTGTTTTGATGGGTGCCTCAGGAAAACCTCTATGCTGGTATTGGTATCCAGGCTTTTGAGGAGACATGCCTGTAATCCAAAGCAATGTATCCGATTATGGCCTAAGGTCCTGTCTGGTTCAATCTTCTTCTCAGGGGACATCCATCTATGGTATGAGTGGAGGTAGATGCTCAGCTGGTATCAGACCGCCCTTGTTTGTCCCGGGCGACCTGCACTATTGGGATGGCCTCAGGGATTTGGAGGGTTCTCCAAATTTTACTGTTTTGGACAATGGCATCGGCAGAATTCCCATGGATTGGGTAGGCACAGTCCTACTGTGTGACTCCAGGGGCCCCAGCTTGGAGGGTGTGTGGCCCAGGACTTTGAGGACAGAAGTCTGAAAACACAAACTCAGCTTAGGTTTGGGGACGTAGGTATGGCAGGCCTGATGTATAAACCATGAGAAGAACTCTTCCGGATATGAAGAAAGAGTGAGTCTGAGGGGCTTGCTCAGGCTTTTGTCTCTGGATTTTGTATCAGAGATGGCCGTGGAATGTCGGGGAGGCCTCATGGGCCATGGACGAATCTTCCTCTCTGTGGATTTGGCCCGATCCCAATTGTTTTTCGTCAATCTGTGGAATGGGAGGACTCCTTTCAGGTTTGTTACCTCAGGTGTCCCGCCAAAAGAGGAATTCCAAAGAAGAGCCCTGGGGAAAAGTGAAGGGAGAACCCGAACTATGGGTAAAATTTGGGGCCTAGGGGCATGGCATGCCCAATATGCTATCTCTTCATCCAGCCACTGAGAGGCCTTATTGAGGACTGGGATCAGGGTGAGGGTCACAATGTGTGGTTTTGACCAATGTGGCCCGCAAACATGAGCGGGGCCTCATGGGCCACCCTGGTTTCAACTACACTGAACGTTGGACAACATGCCAACCACATGGTTTCTTGCCACGGGGAAGGAGTTGTGATTTTGCATCACTTTCAAGCCTGGGCAGTGATTGGAGATAAGGTCTAGGTTCTGAAACTTGACAACCGAGGTTGGGAAGAGATGACGACCTAAGACCATGGCGGGTCCGATGTGCTCAGTGAGCGGCCAGCTTTCTGTGTGGGGCCAGGTAATCCAGGCTCAGGCTGTGTCAAAAAGGGCAATAGTGCCCAGGTCAGCCTATATATTTGGGGTACAGTCGTATGGCGTGCAGGTTGATCCTCTTTTGGAGTTTCTGGGTAGCCCCAGAGGGCAATGTTTTTCTTCCTGAGGGCAGGAAGAGTGCTGCATTATAGTTCTGGTTTTCAAACTGGAGGCTTGTGGGCCAGTAGTCTGAGGAAGGAAATCTGAGAACAAGCTAGGCTTAGGTTTCTGGGTGAGGACAAGGCAGGAACAATCTACAGACCTGAATCGAGATCTCGTGCTTATGATGTCAGGGCGAGGATCAGAAGATCGCTCAGGTTGGAGTTTCTGTCCCTGATGGCCCTTCATGAAGGGGTGGGGGGGTCATGAGGCCGTGGGGGTTTTCCCACGATGTTAGTTGTGAGAAGCTCCAAACTGCAAAGATTCTTCTGCAGGACAATTGAGACCTGTTGGTTGGCTCCAGGGCAACGATTCCGAGCAGGGTTCTAAGGATGGATGGCTGGGTAGCCCACCTCGCATTCCAATTGTGTCCTAGCAACAAGACAGGTTAGATCTGCTGGATCTGGGGGAGCAACCCAGGAGGCTGAGTTGAAATAAACTCTCCTGTGGATGGGTCCTAATGTCTTTTTGTGTCTATGGAGACCTTGGAATGTAGCAGTGGCACTGGGGTCCTGAAGGGTTTTTCCAAACAGAGGCTTTGACACAGCTCCAACGTGCAAGTTTCCCATATGTAGATGAGATGTTTTCTGATGGGTGAGTCAAGAAACAGCCATACGCTGGTATTGAAATCCAGGCCTCTGAGGAGAGTTGACTGGATACCACAGCAATGGATCCGAATAGTGCCTAGGGGCCTGTTCGTACATTTTTACCTCTGGGGACATCAGTCTATGCGTCTGAGAGCATGTAGGTGCTCAGATGGGCTCAGATTGCCCCTGTTTGTCCTGGGAAGCCACCACTATTGGGATGGCCTCAGGCAGTTTGGAGGTTTATCCTATTAGTAGGTTGTGGCCATTGGAATGGGCACATACAATTCCCTTGTAGAGGGCAAGTACAATCCTCAGGTTTGGCTCCAGGGGCCTGAGCCTGTAGGGTGTGTAGGCAGAGTTGTTTGGACAGTCTGAAAACACAAACGCGGCTTATGTTTCAGGTCATAGGTATGGCAGGATTGATCTACAGACCATGAGGAGAACTCTTCGGGATATGAATAAGGGGCGAGTGTGAGGCTCGTGCTGAAGTTTTTGTCTCTGGATATCGTGTCACTCATGGTCGTGAAATTTCCTGGTGACTTCATGGGAAATGGACGAGTCTTACACTCTGGGGGTTGGCCCCGTCCAAGGAGTTTTGGGTCATTCTGGGGATGGAAGAAGTCCGTTTTGTTGTTGTTGTTGATTTGCCTTGTTTTGTTTTTTAACCTCAGGTGTCCCACCAAATGGGGGATTCCAGAGTAGAGCCCTGGGGAGGGCCGACCAGACAACAAGAAATGTGGTTAATAATTGTGGCCTAGGGACATGTCAAGCCCATTATGACAACTAATGGTCGAGCCACTGAGAAGACTTACTAGAGCACAGGACTCACGCTGAGGGTCACAATGCGTGTTTATGCCCACTTCGCAAACAAGAATGGGCAGGGCCTCATGGTGAATCCTGGTTTCTCGTACACTGAACGTTGGACAACATGCCAACCACAAGGTTTCTTGCCATGGGTAAGGAAGAGTTCTGATTTCTGCATCACAGGCACCCCTGGGCAGTGATTGGAGATAAGGTCTAGGTTCTGAAGGGTAAAAACTGAGTTAGGAAAGAGATGATGACCTAAGGCCATGGCGGGTCTGAGGTGCTCAGTGTGCGGTCAGCTGTCTGGGTGTTGGTCAGGAGATCCGGGCTCAGGTTGTGTCAGAGAGTGCATTAGTGCCCAGTTTAGACTATATACTTTGGGTAAAGTCGAGTGCCATGTAGATTTATCCTCATATAAGTTGTCTGGGCAGCTCATTAGGCAAAATTTGTTTTCTAGAGGGCAGGCAGAGTGCTTCATTGTCGGTCCGGAATTTTAAACTTGAGGGATTCGTGTCCAGGAGTGTGAGGACGGAAGTCTGAGAACACAAGCTAGACTTGGGTTCCAGGGCGAGGACACGGCAGGTACCACTGTAGATCTGAACCTATATCTCATGCATCTGAAGTCAGGGCGAGGATCAGACGTTGTCTCAAGTTGGAGTTTCTGTGCATGACGGACCCTTCATGAAGGGAGCGGAATCTCAAGGCCATGGAGTTTTTCCCACGTTGGGAGTTGTGGGATGCCCACTTCAAGGATTCCTTCTGCGGGACAATTGAGACCTGTTGGGCAGCTTCAGGATATCCCATATGGAATGACTCCAGGGCACTGTTCGAGGTTGGATGCCTGGGAAGCCGGCCTCGCATTCCAATTGTCTCCCAGCAACAAGACAGTTTAGATCTGATGGCTTAGCGGGAGAAACCGGGGTGGCTGACTTGAAATGGACTTTCCTGAGGATGGGTCCTAATGTGTGTTTGTGTCCATGAGGGCCTTAAAATGGGGCGGTGGCACCGAGACCCTGAAGTATTCTCCTAAGCTTTTGACATAGCTCGATGCACAAGGTTCCTTGTGGAGACGAGATTTGTTTTGATGGGTGCCTCAGGAAAACCTCTATGCTGGTATTGGAATCCAGGCTTTTGAGGAGACATGCCTGTAATCCAAAGCAATGTATCCGATTATGGCCTAGGGTCCTGTCTGGTTCAATCTTCTTCTCAGGGGACATCCATCTATGGTATGAGTGGAGGTAGATGCTCAGCTGGTATCAGACCGCCCTTGTTTGTCCCGGGCGACCTGCACTATTGGGATGGCCTCAGCGATTTGGAGGGTTCTCCAAATTTTACTGTTTTGGACAATGGCATCGGCAGAATTCCCATGGATTGGGTAGGCACAGTCCTACTGTGTGACTCCAGGGGCCCCAGCTTGGAGGGTGTGTGGCCCAGGACTTTGAGGACAGAAGTCTGAAAACACAAACTCAGCTTAGGTTTGGGGACGTAGGTATGGCAGGCCTGATGTATAAACCATGAGAAGAACTCTTCCGGATATGAAGAAAGAGTGAGTCTGAGGGGCTTGCTCAGGCTTTTGTCTCTGGATTTTGTATCAGAGATGGCCGTGGAATGTCGGGGAGGCCTCATGGGCCATGGACGAATCTTCCTCTCTGTGGATTTGGCCCAATCCCAATTGTTTTTCGTCAATCTGTGGAATGGGAGGACTCCTTTCAGGTTTGTTACCTCAGGTGTCCCGCCAAAAGAGGAATTCCAAAGAAGAGCCCTGGGGAAAAGTGAAGGGAGAACCCGAACTATGGGTAAAATTTGGGGCCTAGGGGCATGGCATGCCCAATATGCTATCTCTTCATCCAGCCACTGAGAGGCCTTATTGAGGACTGGGATCAGGGTGAGGGTCACAATGTGTGGTTTTGACCAATGTGGCCCGCAAACATGAGCAGGGCCTCATGGGCCACCCTGGTTTCAACTACACTGAACGTTGGACAACATGCCAACCACATGGTTTCTTGCCACGGGGAAGGAGTTGTGATTTCTGCATCACTTTCAAGCCTGGGCAGTGATTGGAGATAAGGTCTAGGTTCTGAAACTTGACAACCGAGGTTGGGAAGAGATGACGACCTAAGACCATGGCGGGTCCGATGTGCTCAGTGAGCGGCCAGCTTTCTGTGTGGGGCCAGGTAATCCAGGCTCAGGCTGTGTCAAAAAGGGCAATAGTGCCCAGGTCAGCCTATATATTTGGGGTACAGTCGTATGGCGTGCAGGTTGATCCTCTTTTGGAGTTTCTGGGTAGCCCCAGAGGGCAATGTTTTTCTTCCTGAGGGCAGGAAGAGTGCTGCATTATAGTTCTGGTTTTCAAACTGGAGGCTTGTGGGCCAGTAGTCTGAGGAAGGAAATCTGAGAACAAGCTAGGCTTAGGTTTCTGGGTGAGGACAAGGCAGGAACAATCTACAGACCTGAATCGAGATCTCGTGCTTATGATGTCAGGGCGAGGATCAGAAGATCGCTCAGGTTGGAGTTTCTGTCCCTGATGGCCCTTCATGAAGGGGTGGGGGGTCATGAGGCCGTGGGGGTTTTCCCACGATGTTAGTTGTGAGAAGCTCCAAACTGCAAAGATTCTTCTGCAGGACAATTGAGACCTGTTGGTTGGCTCCAGGGCAACGATTCCGAGCAGGGTTCTAAGGATGGATGGCTGGGTAGCCCACCTCGCATTCCAATTGTGTCCTAGCAACAAGACAGGTTAGATCTGCTGGATCTGGGGGAGCAACCCAGGAGGCTGAGTTGAAATAAACTCTCCTGTGGATGGGTCCTAATGTCTTTTTGTGTCTATGGAGACCTTGGAATGTAGCGGTGGCACTGGGGTCCTGAAGGGTTTTTCCAAACAGAGGCTTTGACACAGCTCCAACGTGCAAGTTTCCCATATGTAGATGAGATGTTTTCTGATGGGTGAGTCAAGAAACAGCCATACGCTGGTATTGAAATCCAGGCCTCTGAGGAGAGATGACTGGATACCACAGCAATGGATCCGAATAGTGCCTAGGGGCCTGTTCGTTCCTTTTTACCTCTGGGGACATCAGTCTATGCGTCTGAGTGCAGGTAGGTGCTCAGATGAGCTCAGATTGCCCCTGTTTGTCCTGGGAAGCCACCACTATTGGGATGGCCTCAGGCAGTTTGGAGGTTTATCCTATTAGTAGGGTTGTGGCCATTGGAATGGGCACATACAATTCCCTTGGAGAGGGCAAGTACAGTCCTCAGGTTTGGCTCCAGGGGCCTGAGCCTGTAGGGTGTGTAGGCCAGAGCTGTTTGGACAGTTGTCTGAAAACACAAACGCGACTTATGTTTCGGGTCATAGGTATGGCAGGACTGATCTACAGACCATGAGGAGAACTCTTCAGGATATGAAAAAAGGGCGAGTGTGAGGCTCGTGCTGAAGTTTTTGTCTCTGGATATCGTGTCACTCATGGTCGTGAAATTTCCAGGTGACTTCATGGGAAATGGACGAGTCTTACTCTCTGGGGTTTTGCCCCATCCCAAGAGTTTTGGGTCATTCTGGGGATGGAAGAAGTCCGTTTTGTTGTTGTTGTTGTTGATTTGCTTTGTTTTGTTTTTTAACCTCAGGTGTCTCACCAAATGAGGTATTCCAGAGTAGAGCCCTGGGGAGGGCCGACCGGACAACCAGAAATCTGGTTAAAAATTGTGGCCTAGGGACATGTCAAGCCCATTATGACATCTAATGGTCGAGCCACTGAGAGGACTTACTAGAGCACAGGACTCACGCTGAGGGTCACAATGCGTGTTTATGCCCTCTTCGCACTCAAGAATTGGCGGGGCCTCCGGGTGAATGCTGGTTTCTCCTACACTGAACGTTGGACAACATGCCAACCACAAGGTTTCTTGCCATGGGTAAGGACAAGGTCTGATTTCTGCATCACAGGCACCCCTGGGCAGTGGTTGGAGATAAGGTCTAGGTTCTGAAGCCTGAAAAACCGCAGTTGGGAAGAGATGATAACCTAAGGCCATGGCGGTTCTGATGTGCTCAGTGTGCGGTCAGCTTTCTGGGTGTTGGTCAGGAGGTCCGAGCTCAGGTTGTGTCAGACAGTGCATTAGTGCCCAGGTTAGACTATATACTTTGGGTATAGTCGAATGCCATGTAGATTTATCCTCATATAAGGTGCCTGGGCAGCTCATTAGGCCAAATTTTTTTTCTAGAGGGCAGGCAGAGTGCTGCATTGTGGGTCTGGAATTGCGAAACTTCCGGGCTTCGGGGCCTGGAGTGTGAGGACGGAAGTCTGAGAACACAAGCTAGACTTGGGTTTCAGGGCGAGGGCACGGCAGGTACCCCCTGCAGATCTTAACAAATATCTCATGCATCTGAAGTCAGGGCGAGGATCAGAAGTTGGCTCAGGTTGGAGTTTCTGTGCATGACGGCCCCTTCATGAAGGGAGCGGAATCTCGAGGCCATGGAGGTTTTCCCACGTTGGGAGTTGTGGGATGCCCCCTTCAAGGATTCCTTCTGCGGGACAATTGAGACTTGTTGGGCAGCTCCAGGACATCCCATATGGAATGACTCCAGGGCACCGTTCGAGGATGGATGCCTGGGAAGCCCGCCTCGCATTCCAATTGTCTCCTAGCAACAAGACAGTTTAGATCTGATGGCTTAGCGGGAGAAACCGAAGTGGGTGACTTGAAATGGACTTTCTTGAGGATGGGTCCTAATGTGTGTTTGTGTCCATGAGGGCCTTAAAATGGGGCGGTGGCACCGGGACCCTGAAGTATTCTCCTAAGCTTTTGACATAGCTCGATGCACAAGGTTCCTTGTGGAGACGAGATTTGTTTTGATGGGTGCCTCAGGAAAACCTCTATGCTGGTATTGGTATCCAGGCTTTTGAGGAGACATGCCTGTAATCCAAAGCAATGTATCCGATTATGGCCTAAGGTCCTGTCTGGTTCAATCTTCTTCTCAGGGGACATCCATCTATGGTATGAGTGGAGGTAGATGCTCAGCTGGTATCAGACCGCCCTTGTTTGTCCCGGGCGACCTGCACTATTGGGATGGCCTCAGGGATTTGGAGGGTTCTCCAAATTTTACTGTTTTGGACAATGGCATCGGCAGAATTCCCATGGATTGGGTAGGCACAGTCCTACTGTGTGACTCCAGGGGCCCCAGCTTGGAGGGTGTGTGGCCCAGGACTTTGAGGACAGAAGTCTGAAAACACAAACTCAGCTTAGGTTTGGGGACGTAGGTATGGCAGGCCTGATGTATAAACCATGAGAAGAACTCTTCCGGATATGAAGAAAGAGTGAGTCTGAGGGGCTTGCTCAGGCTTTTGTCTCTGGATTTTGTATCAGAGATGGCCGTGGAATGTCGGGGAGGCCTCATGGGCCATGGACGAATCTTCCTCTCTGTGGATTTGGCCCGATCCCAATTGTTTTTCGTCAATCTGTGGAATGGGAGGACTCCTTTCAGGTTTGTTACCTCAGGTGTCCCGCCAAAAGAGGAATTCCAAAGAAGAGCCCTGGGGAAAAGTGAAGGGAGAACCCGAACTATGGGTAAAATTTGGGGCCTAGGGGCATGGCATGCCCAATATGCTATCTCTTCATCCAGCCACTGAGAGGCCTTATTGAGGACTGGGATCAGGGTGAGGGTCACAATGTGTGGTTTTGACCAATGTGGCCCGCAAACATGAGCGGGGCCTCATGGGCCACCCTGGTTTCAACTACACTGAACGTTGGACAACATGCCAACCACATGGTTTCTTGCCACGGGGAAGGAGTTGTGATTTTGCATCACTTTCAAGCCTGGGCAGTGATTGGAGATAAGGTCTAGGTTCTGAAACTTGACAACCGAGGTTGGGAAGAGATGACGACCTAAGACCATGGCGGGTCCGATGTGCTCAGTGAGCGGCCAGCTTTCTGTGTGGGGCCAGGTAATCCAGGCTCAGGCTGTGTCAAAAAGGGCAATAGTGCCCAGGTCAGCCTATATATTTGGGGTACAGTCGTATGGCGTGCAGGTTGATCCTCTTTTGGAGTTTCTGGGTAGCCCCAGAGGGCAATGTTTTTCTTCCTGAGGGCAGGAAGAGTGCTGCATTATAGTTCTGGTTTTCAAACTGGAGGCTTGTGGGCCAGTAGTCTGAGGAAGGAAATCTGAGAACAAGCTAGGCTTAGGTTTCTGGGTGAGGACAAGGCAGGAACAATCTACAGACCTGAATCGAGATCTCGTGCTTATGATGTCAGGGCGAGGATCAGAAGATCGCTCAGGTTGGAGTTTCTGTCCCTGATGGCCCTTCATGAAGGGGTGGGGGGGTCATGAGGCCGTGGGGGTTTTCCCACGATGTTAGTTGTGAGAAGCTCCAAACTGCAAAGATTCTTCTGCAGGACAATTGAGACCTGTTGGTTGGCTCCAGGGCAACGATTCCGAGCAGGGTTCTAAGGATGGATGGCTGGGTAGCCCACCTCGCATTCCAATTGTGTCCTAGCAACAAGACAGGTTAGATCTGCTGGATCTGGGGGAGCAACCCAGGAGGCTGAGTTGAAATAAACTCTCCTGTGGATGGGTCCTAATGTCTTTTTGTGTCTATGGAGACCTTGGAATGTAGCAGTGGCACTGGGGTCCTGAAGGGTTTTTCCAAACAGAGGCTTTGACACAGCTCCAACGTGCAAGTTTCCCATATGTAGATGAGATGTTTTCTGATGGGTGAGTCAAGAAACAGCCATACGCTGGTATTGAAATCCAGGCCTCTGAGGAGAGTTGACTGGATACCACAGCAATGGATCCGAATAGTGCCTAGGGGCCTGTTCGTACATTTTTACCTCTGGGGACATCAGTCTATGCGTCTGAGAGCATGTAGGTGCTCAGATGGGCTCAGATTGCCCCTGTTTGTCCTGGGAAGCCACCACTATTGGGATGGCCTCAGGCAGTTTGGAGGTTTATCCTATTAGTAGGTTGTGGCCATTGGAATGGGCACATACAATTCCCTTGTAGAGGGCAAGTACAATCCTCAGGTTTGGCTCCAGGGGCCTGAGCCTGTAGGGTGTGTAGGCAGAGTTGTTTGGACAGTCTGAAAACACAAACGCGGCTTATGTTTCAGGTCATAGGTATGGCAGGATTGATCTACAGACCATGAGGAGAACTCTTCGGGATATGAATAAGGGGCGAGTGTGAGGCTCGTGCTGAAGTTTTTGTCTCTGGATATCGTGTCACTCATGGTCGTGAAATTTCCTGGTGACTTCATGGGAAATGGACGAGTCTTACACTCTGGGGGTTGGCCCCGTCCAAGGAGTTTTGGGTCATTCTGGGGATGGAAGAAGTCCGTTTTGTTGTTGTTGTTGATTTGCCTTGTTTTGTTTTTTAACCTCAGGTGTCCCACCAAATGGGGGATTCCAGAGTAGAGCCCTGGGGAGGGCCGACCAGACAACAAGAAATGTGGTTAATAATTGTGGCCTAGGGACATGTCAAGCCCATTATGACAACTAATGGTCGAGCCACTGAGAAGACTTACTAGAGCACAGGACTCACGCTGAGGGTCACAATGCGTGTTTATGCCCACTTCGCAAACAAGAATGGGCAGGGCCTCATGGTGAATCCTGGTTTCTTGTACACTGAACGTTGGACAACATGCCAACCACAAGGTTTCTTGCCATGGGTAAGGAAGAGTTCTGATTTCTGCATCACAGGCACCCCTGGGCAGTGATTGGAGATAAGGTCTAGGTTCTGAAGGGTAAAAACTGAGTTAGGAAAGAGATGATGACCTAAGGCCATGGCGGGTCTGAGGTGCTCAGTGTGCGGTCAGCTGTCTGGGTGTTGGTCAGGAGATCCGGGCTCAGGTTGTGTCAGAGAGTGCATTAGTGCCCAGTTTAGACTATATACTTTGGGTATAGTCGAGTGCCATGTAGATTTATCCTCATATAAGTTGTCTGGGCAGCTCATTAGGCAAAATTTGTTTTCTAGAGGGCAGGCAGAGTGCTTCATTGTCGGTCCGGAATTTTAAACTTGAGGGATTCGTGTCCAGGAGTGTGAGGACGGAAGTCTGAGAACACAAGCTAGACTTGGGTTCCAGGGCGAGGACACGGCAGGTACCACTGTAGATCTGAACCTATATCTCATGCATCTGAAGTCAGGGCGAGGATCAGACGTTGTCTCAAGTTGGAGTTTCTGTGCATGACGGACCCTTCATGAAGGGAGCGGAATCTCAAGGCCATGGAGTTTTTCCCACGTTGGGAGTTGTGGGATGCCCACTTCAAGGATTCCTTCTGCGGGACAATTGAGACCTGTTGGGCAGCTTCAGGATATCCCATATGGAATGACTCCAGGGCACTGTTCGAGGTTGGATGCCTGGGAAGCCGGCCTCGCATTCCAATTGTCTCCCAGCAACAAGACAGTTTAGATCTGATGGCTTAGCGGGAGAAACCGGGGTGGCTGACTTGAAATGGACTTTCCTGAGGATGGGTCCTAATGTGTGTTTGTGTCCATGAGGGCCTTAAAATGGGGCGGTGGCACCGGGACCCTGAAGTATTCTCCTAAGCTTTTGACATAGCTCGATGCACAAGGTTCCTTGTGGAGACGAGATTTGTTTTGATGGGTGCCTCAGGAAAACCTCTATGCTGGTATTGGAATCCAGGCTTTTGAGGAGACATGCCTGTAATCCAAAGCAATGTATCCGATTATGGCCTAGGGTCCTGTCTGGTTCAATCTTCTTCTCAGGGGACATCCATCTATGGTATGAGTGGAGGTAGATGCTCAGCTGGTATCAGACCGCCCTTGTTTGTCCCGGGCGACCTGCACTATTGGGATGGCCTCAGCGATTTGTAGGGTTCTCCAAATTTTACTGTTTTGGACAATGGCATCGGCAGAATTCCCATGGATTGGGTAGGCACAGTCCTACTGTGTGACTCCAGGGGCCCCAGCTTGGAGGGTGTGTGGCCCAGGACTTTGAGGACAGAAGTCTGAAAACACAAACTCAGCTTAGGTTTGGGGACGTAGGTATGGCAGGCCTGATGTATAAACCATGAGAAGAACTCTTCCGGATATGAAGAAAGAGTGAGTCTGAGGGGCTTGCTCAGGCTTTTGTCTCTGGATTTTGTATCAGAGATGGCCGTGGAATGTCGGGGAGGCCTCATGGGCCATGGACGAATCTTCCTCTCTGTGGATTTGGCCCGATCCCAATTGTTTTTCGTCAATCTGTGGAATGGGAGGACTCCTTTCAGGTTTGTTACCTCAGGTGTCCCGCCAAAAGAGGAATTCCAAAGAAGAGCCCTGGGGAAAAGTGAAGGGAGAACCCGAACTATGGGTAAAATTTGGGGCCTAGGGGCATGGCATGCCCAATATGCTATCTCTTCATCCAGCCACTGAGAGGCCTTATTGAGGACTGGGATCAGGGTGAGGGTCACAATGTGTGGTTTTGACCAATGTGGCCCGCAAACATGAGCGGGGCCTCATGGGCCACCCTGGTTTCAACTACACTGAACGTTGGACAACATGCCAACCACATGGTTTCTTGCCACGGGGAAGGAGTTGTGATTTTGCATCACTTTCAAGCCTGGGCAGTGATTGGAGATAAGGTCTAGGTTCTGAAACTTGACAACCGAGGTTGGGAAGAGATGACGACCTAAGACCATGGCGGGTCCGATGTGCTCAGTGAGCGGCCAGCTTTCTGTGTGGGGCCAGGTAATCCAGGCTCAGGCTGTGTCAAAAAGGGCAATAGTGCCCAGGTCAGCCTATATATTTGGGGTACAGTCGTATGGCGTGCAGGTTGATCCTCTTTTGGAGTTTCTGGGTAGCCCCAGAGGGCAATGTTTTTCTTCCTGAGGGCAGGAAGAGTGCTGCATTATAGTTCTGGTTTTCAAACTGGAGGCTTGTGGGCCAGTAGTCTGAGGAAGGAAATCTGAGAACAAGCTAGGCTTAGGTTTCTGGGTGAGGACAAGGCAGGAACAATCTACAGACCTGAATCGAGATCTCGTGCTTATGATGTCAGGGCGAGGATCAGAAGATCGCTCAGGTTGGAGTTTCTGTCCCTGATGGCCCTTCATGAAGGGGTGGGGGGGTCATGAGGCCGTGGGGGTTTTCCCACGATGTTAGTTGTGAGAAGCTCCAAACTGCAAAGATTCTTCTGCAGGACAATTGAGACCTGTTGGTTGGCTCCAGGGCAACGATTCCGAGCAGGGTTCTAAGGATGGATGGCTGGGTAGCCCACCTCGCATTCCAATTGTGTCCTAGCAACAAGACAGGTTAGATCTGCTGGATCTGGGGGAGCAACCCAGGAGGCTGAGTTGAAATAAACTCTCCTGTGGATGGGTCCTAATGTCTTTTTGTGTCTATGGAGACCTTGGAATGTAGCAGTGGCACTGGGGTCCTGAAGGGTTTTTCCAAACAGAGGCTTTGACACAGCTCCAACGTGCAAGTTTCCCATATGTAGATGAGATGTTTTCTGATGGGTGAGTCAAGAAACAGCCATACGCTGGTATTGAAATCCAGGCCTCTGAGGAGAGTTGACTGGATACCACAGCAATGGATCCGAATAGTGCCTAGGGGCCTGTTCGTACATTTTTACCTCTGGGGACATCAGTCTATGCGTCTGAGAGCATGTAGGTGCTCAGATGGGCTCAGATTGCCCCTGTTTGTCCTGGGAAGCCACCACTATTGGGATGGCCTCAGGCAGTTTGGAGGTTTATCCTATTAGTAGGTTGTGGCCATTGGAATGGGCACATACAATTCCCTTGTAGAGGGCAAGTACAATCCTCAGGTTTGGCTCCAGGGGCCTGAGCCTGTAGGGTGTGTAGGCAGAGTTGTTTGGACAGTCTGAAAACACAAACGCGGCTTATGTTTCAGGTCATAGGTATGGCAGGATTGATCTACAGACCATGAGGAGAACTCTTCGGGATATGAATAAGGGGCGAGTGTGAGGCTCGTGCTGAAGTTTTTGTCTCTGGATATCGTGTCACTCATGGTCGTGAAATTTCCTGGTGACTTCATGGGAAATGGACGAGTCTTACACTCTGGGGGTTGGCCCCGTCCAAGGAGTTTTGGGTCATTCTGGGGATGGAAGAAGTCCGTTTTGTTGTTGTTGTTGATTTGCCTTGTTTTGTTTTTTAACCTCAGGTGTCCCACCAAATGGGGGATTCCAGAGTAGAGCCCTGGGGAGGGCCGACCAGACAACAAGAAATGTGGTTAATAATTGTGGCCTAGGGACATGTCAAGCCCATTATGACAACTAATGGTCGAGCCACTGAGAAGACTTACTAGAGCACAGGACTCACGCTGAGGGTCACAATGCGTGTTTATGCCCACTTCGCAAACAAGAATGGGCAGGGCCTCATGGTGAATCCTGGTTTCTCGTACACTGAACGTTGGACAACATGCCAACCACAAGGTTTCTTGCCATGGGTAAGGAAGAGTTCTGATTTCTGCATCACAGGCACCCCTGGGCAGTGATTGGAGATAAGGTCTAGGTTCTGAAGGGTAAAAACTGAGTTAGGAAAGAGATGATGACCTAAGGCCATGGCGGGTCTGAGGTGCTCAGTGTGCGGTCAGCTGTCTGGGTGTTGGTCAGGAGATCCGGGCTCAGGTTGTGTCAGAGAGTGCATTAGTGCCCAGTTTAGACTATATACTTTGGGTAAAGTCGAGTGCCATGTAGATTTATCCTCATATAAGTTGTCTGGGCAGCTCATTAGGCAAAATTTGTTTTCTAGAGGGCAGGCAGAGTGCTTCATTGTCGGTCCGGAATTTTAAACTTGAGGGATTCGTGTCCAGGAGTGTGAGGACGGAAGTCTGAGAACACAAGCTAGACTTGGGTTCCAGGGCGAGGACACGGCAGGTACCACTGTAGATCTGAACCTATATCTCATGCATCTGAAGTCAGGGCGAGGATCAGACGTTGTCTCAAGTTGGAGTTTCTGTGCATGACGGACCCTTCATGAAGGGAGCGGAATCTCAAGGCCATGGAGTTTTTCCCACGTTGGGAGTTGTGGGATGCCCACTTCAAGGATTCCTTCTGCGGGACAATTGAGACCTGTTGGGCAGCTTCAGGATATCCCATATGGAATGACTCCAGGGCACTGTTCGAGGTTGGATGCCTGGGAAGCCGGCCTCGCATTCCAATTGTCTCCCAGCAACAAGACAGTTTAGATCTGATGGCTTAGCGGGAGAAACCGGGGTGGCTGACTTGAAATGGACTTTCCTGAGGATGGGTCCTAATGTGTGTTTGTGTCCATGAGGGCCTTAAAATGGGGCGGTGGCACCGAGACCCTGAAGTATTCTCCTAAGCTTTTGACATAGCTCGATGCACAAGGTTCCTTGTGGAGACGAGATTTGTTTTGATGGGTGCCTCAGGAAAACCTCTATGCTGGTATTGGAATCCAGGCTTTTGAGGAGACATGCCTGTAATCCAAAGCAATGTATCCGATTATGGCCTAGGGTCCTGTCTGGTTCAATCTTCTTCTCAGGGGACATCCATCTATGGTATGAGTGGAGGTAGATGCTCAGCTGGTATCAGACCGCCCTTGTTTGTCCCGGGCGACCTGCACTATTGGGATGGCCTCAGCGATTTGGAGGGTTCTCCAAATTTTACTGTTTTGGACAATGGCATCGGCAGAATTCCCATGGATTGGGTAGGCACAGTCCTACTGTGTGACTCCAGGGGCCCCAGCTTGGAGGGTGTGTGGCCCAGGACTTTGAGGACAGAAGTCTGAAAACACAAACTCAGCTTAGGTTTGGGGACGTAGGTATGGCAGGCCTGATGTATAAACCATGAGAAGAACTCTTCCGGATATGAAGAAAGAGTGAGTCTGAGGGGCTTGCTCAGGCTTTTGTCTCTGGATTTTGTATCAGAGATGGCCGTGGAATGTCGGGGAGGCCTCATGGGCCATGGACGAATCTTCCTCTCTGTGGATTTGGCCCAATCCCAATTGTTTTTCGTCAATCTGTGGAATGGGAGGACTCCTTTCAGGTTTGTTACCTCAGGTGTCCCGCCAAAAGAGGAATTCCAAAGAAGAGCCCTGGGGAAAAGTGAAGGGAGAACCCGAACTATGGGTAAAATTTGGGGCCTAGGGGCATGGCATGCCCAATATGCTATCTCTTCATCCAGCCACTGAGAGGCCTTATTGAGGACTGGGATCAGGGTGAGGGTCACAATGTGTGGTTTTGACCAATGTGGCCCGCAAACATGAGCAGGGCCTCATGGGCCACCCTGGTTTCAACTACACTGAACGTTGGACAACATGCCAACCACATGGTTTCTTGCCACGGGGAAGGAGTTGTGATTTCTGCATCACTTTCAAGCCTGGGCAGTGATTGGAGATAAGGTCTAGGTTCTGAAACTTGACAACCGAGGTTGGGAAGAGATGACGACCTAAGACCATGGCGGGTCCGATGTGCTCAGTGAGCGGCCAGCTTTCTGTGTGGGGCCAGGTAATCCAGGCTCAGGCTGTGTCAAAAAGGGCAATAGTGCCCAGGTCAGCCTATATATTTGGGGTACAGTCGTATGGCGTGCAGGTTGATCCTCTTTTGGAGTTTCTGGGTAGCCCCAGAGGGCAATGTTTTTCTTCCTGAGGGCAGGAAGAGTGCTGCATTATAGTTCTGGTTTTCAAACTGGAGGCTTGTGGGCCAGTAGTCTGAGGAAGGAAATCTGAGAACAAGCTAGGCTTAGGTTTCTGGGTGAGGACAAGGCAGGAACAATCTACAGACCTGAATCGAGATCTCGTGCTTATGATGTCAGGGCGAGGATCAGAAGATCGCTCAGGTTGGAGTTTCTGTCCCTGATGGCCCTTCATGAAGGGGTGGGGGGTCATGAGGCCGTGGGGGTTTTCCCACGATGTTAGTTGTGAGAAGCTCCAAACTGCAAAGATTCTTCTGCAGGACAATTGAGACCTGTTGGTTGGCTCCAGGGCAACGATTCCGAGCAGGGTTCTAAGGATGGATGGCTGGGTAGCCCACCTCGCATTCCAATTGTGTCCTAGCAACAAGACAGGTTAGATCTGCTGGATCTGGGGGAGCAACCCAGGAGGCTGAGTTGAAATAAACTCTCCTGTGGATGGGTCCTAATGTCTTTTTGTGTCTATGGAGACCTTGGAATGTAGCGGTGGCACTGGGGTCCTGAAGGGTTTTTCCAAACAGAGGCTTTGACACAGCTCCAACGTGCAAGTTTCCCATATGTAGATGAGATGTTTTCTGATGGGTGAGTCAAGAAACAGCCATACGCTGGTATTGAAATCCAGGCCTCTGAGGAGAGATGACTGGATACCACAGCAATGGATCCGAATAGTGCCTAGGGGCCTGTTCGTTCCTTTTTACCTCTGGGGACATCAGTCTATGCGTCTGAGTGCAGGTAGGTGCTCAGATGAGCTCAGATTGCCCCTGTTTGTCCTGGGAAGCCACCACTATTGGGATGGCCTCAGGCAGTTTGGAGGTTTATCCTATTAGTAGGGTTGTGGCCATTGGAATGGGCACATACAATTCCCTTGGAGAGGGCAAGTACAGTCCTCAGGTTTGGCTCCAGGGGCCTGAGCCTGTAGGGTGTGTAGGCCAGAGCTGTTTGGACAGTTGTCTGAAAACACAAACGCGACTTATGTTTCGGGTCATAGGTATGGCAGGACTGATCTACAGACCATGAGGAGAACTCTTCAGGATATGAAAAAAGGGCGAGTGTGAGGCTCGTGCTGAAGTTTTTGTCTCTGGATATCGTGTCACTCATGGTCGTGAAATTTCCAGGTGACTTCATGGGAAATGGACGAGTCTTACTCTCTGGGGTTTTGCCCCATCCCAAGAGTTTTGGGTCATTCTGGGGATGGAAGAAGTCCGTTTTGTTGTTGTTGTTGTTGATTTGCTTTGTTTTGTTTTTTAACCTCAGGTGTCTCACCAAATGAGGTATTCCAGAGTAGAGCCCTGGGGAGGGCCGACCGGACAACCAGAAATCTGGTTAAAAATTGTGGCCTAGGGACATGTCAAGCCCATTATGACATCTAATGGTCGAGCCACTGAGAGGACTTACTAGAGCACAGGACTCACGCTGAGGGTCACAATGCGTGTTTATGCCCTCTTCGCACTCAAGAATTGGCGGGGCCTCCGGGTGAATGCTGGTTTCTCCTACACTGAACGTTGGACAACATGCCAACCACAAGGTTTCTTGCCATGGGTAAGGACAAGGTCTGATTTCTGCATCACAGGCACCCCTGGGCAGTGGTTGGAGATAAGGTCTAGGTTCTGAAGCCTGAAAAACCGCAGTTGGGAAGAGATGATAACCTAAGGCCATGGCGGTTCTGATGTGCTCAGTGTGCGGTCAGCTTTCTGGGTGTTGGTCAGGAGGTCCGAGCTCAGGTTGTGTCAGACAGTGCATTAGTGCCCAGGTTAGACTATATACTTTGGGTATAGTCGAATGCCATGTAGATTTATCCTCATATAAGGTGCCTGGGCAGCTCATTAGGCCAAATTTTTTTTCTAGAGGGCAGGCAGAGTGCTGCATTGTGGGTCTGGAATTGCGAAACTTCCGGGCTTCGGGGCCTGGAGTGTGAGGACGGAAGTCTGAGAACACAAGCTAGACTTGGGTTTCAGGGCGAGGGCACGGCAGGTACCCCCTGCAGATCTTAACAAATATCTCATGCATCTGAAGTCAGGGCGAGGATCAGAAGTTGGCTCAGGTTGGAGTTTCTGTGCATGACGGCCCCTTCATGAAGGGAGCGGAATCTCGAGGCCATGGAGGTTTTCCCACGTTGGGAGTTGTGGGATGCCCCCTTCAAGGATTCCTTCTGCGGGACAATTGAGACTTGTTGGGCAGCTCCAGGACATCCCATATGGAATGACTCCAGGGCACCGTTCGAGGATGGATGCCTGGGAAGCCCGCCTCGCATTCCAATTGTCTCCTAGCAACAAGACAGTTTAGATCTGATGGCTTAGCGGGAGAAACCGAAGTGGGTGACTTGAAATGGACTTTCTTGAGGATGGGTCCTAATGTGTGTTTGTGTCCATGAGGGCCTTAAAATGGGGCGGTGGCACCGGGACCCTGAAGTATTCTCCTAAGCTTTTGACATAGCTCGATGCACAAGGTTCCTTGTGGAGACGAGATTTGTTTTGATGGGTGCCTCAGGAAAACCTCTATGCTGGTATTGGTATCCAGGCTTTTGAGGAGACATGCCTGTAATCCAAAGCAATGTATCCGATTATGGCCTAAGGTCCTGTCTGGTTCAATCTTCTTCTCAGGGGACATCCATCTATGGTATGAGTGGAGGTAGATGCTCAGCTGGTATCAGACCGCCCTTGTTTGTCCCGGGCGACCTGCACTATTGGGATGGCCTCAGGGATTTGGAGGGTTCTCCAAATTTTACTGTTTTGGACAATGGCATCGGCAGAATTCCCATGGATTGGGTAGGCACAGTCCTACTGTGTGACTCCAGGGGCCCCAGCTTGGAGGGTGTGTGGCCCAGGACTTTGAGGACAGAAGTCTGAAAACACAAACTCAGCTTAGGTTTGGGGACGTAGGTATGGCAGGCCTGATGTATAAACCATGAGAAGAACTCTTCCGGATATGAAGAAAGAGTGAGTCTGAGGGGCTTGCTCAGGCTTTTGTCTCTGGATTTTGTATCAGAGATGGCCGTGGAATGTCGGGGAGGCCTCATGGGCCATGGACGAATCTTCCTCTCTGTGGATTTGGCCCGATCCCAATTGTTTTTCGTCAATCTGTGGAATGGGAGGACTCCTTTCAGGTTTGTTACCTCAGGTGTCCCGCCAAAAGAGGAATTCCAAAGAAGAGCCCTGGGGAAAAGTGAAGGGAGAACCCGAACTATGGGTAAAATTTGGGGCCTAGGGGCATGGCATGCCCAATATGCTATCTCTTCATCCAGCCACTGAGAGGCCTTATTGAGGACTGGGATCAGGGTGAGGGTCACAATGTGTGGTTTTGACCAATGTGGCCCGCAAACATGAGCGGGGCCTCATGGGCCACCCTGGTTTCAACTACACTGAACGTTGGACAACATGCCAACCACATGGTTTCTTGCCACGGGGAAGGAGTTGTGATTTTGCATCACTTTCAAGCCTGGGCAGTGATTGGAGATAAGGTCTAGGTTCTGAAACTTGACAACCGAGGTTGGGAAGAGATGACGACCTAAGACCATGGCGGGTCCGATGTGCTCAGTGAGCGGCCAGCTTTCTGTGTGGGGCCAGGTAATCCAGGCTCAGGCTGTGTCAAAAAGGGCAATAGTGCCCAGGTCAGCCTATATATTTGGGGTACAGTCGTATGGCGTGCAGGTTGATCCTCTTTTGGAGTTTCTGGGTAGCCCCAGAGGGCAATGTTTTTCTTCCTGAGGGCAGGAAGAGTGCTGCATTATAGTTCTGGTTTTCAAACTGGAGGCTTGTGGGCCAGTAGTCTGAGGAAGGAAATCTGAGAACAAGCTAGGCTTAGGTTTCTGGGTGAGGACAAGGCAGGAACAATCTACAGACCTGAATCGAGATCTCGTGCTTATGATGTCAGGGCGAGGATCAGAAGATCGCTCAGGTTGGAGTTTCTGTCCCTGATGGCCCTTCATGAAGGGGTGGGGGGGTCATGAGGCCGTGGGGGTTTTCCCACGATGTTAGTTGTGAGAAGCTCCAAACTGCAAAGATTCTTCTGCAGGACAATTGAGACCTGTTGGTTGGCTCCAGGGCAACGATTCCGAGCAGGGTTCTAAGGATGGATGGCTGGGTAGCCCACCTCGCATTCCAATTGTGTCCTAGCAACAAGACAGGTTAGATCTGCTGGATCTGGGGGAGCAACCCAGGAGGCTGAGTTGAAATAAACTCTCCTGTGGATGGGTCCTAATGTCTTTTTGTGTCTATGGAGACCTTGGAATGTAGCAGTGGCACTGGGGTCCTGAAGGGTTTTTCCAAACAGAGGCTTTGACACAGCTCCAACGTGCAAGTTTCCCATATGTAGATGAGATGTTTTCTGATGGGTGAGTCAAGAAACAGCCATACGCTGGTATTGAAATCCAGGCCTCTGAGGAGAGTTGACTGGATACCACAGCAATGGATCCGAATAGTGCCTAGGGGCCTGTTCGTACATTTTTACCTCTGGGGACATCAGTCTATGCGTCTGAGAGCATGTAGGTGCTCAGATGGGCTCAGATTGCCCCTGTTTGTCCTGGGAAGCCACCACTATTGGGATGGCCTCAGGCAGTTTGGAGGTTTATCCTATTAGTAGGTTGTGGCCATTGGAATGGGCACATACAATTCCCTTGTAGAGGGCAAGTACAATCCTCAGGTTTGGCTCCAGGGGCCTGAGCCTGTAGGGTGTGTAGGCAGAGTTGTTTGGACAGTCTGAAAACACAAACGCGGCTTATGTTTCAGGTCATAGGTATGGCAGGATTGATCTACAGACCATGAGGAGAACTCTTCGGGATATGAATAAGGGGCGAGTGTGAGGCTCGTGCTGAAGTTTTTGTCTCTGGATATCGTGTCACTCATGGTCGTGAAATTTCCTGGTGACTTCATGGGAAATGGACGAGTCTTACACTCTGGGGGTTGGCCCCGTCCAAGGAGTTTTGGGTCATTCTGGGGATGGAAGAAGTCCGTTTTGTTGTTGTTGTTGATTTGCCTTGTTTTGTTTTTTAACCTCAGGTGTCCCACCAAATGGGGGATTCCAGAGTAGAGCCCTGGGGAGGGCCGACCAGACAACAAGAAATGTGGTTAATAATTGTGGCCTAGGGACATGTCAAGCCCATTATGACAACTAATGGTCGAGCCACTGAGAAGACTTACTAGAGCACAGGACTCACGCTGAGGGTCACAATGCGTGTTTATGCCCACTTCGCAAACAAGAATGGGCAGGGCCTCATGGTGAATCCTGGTTTCTTGTACACTGAACGTTGGACAACATGCCAACCACAAGGTTTCTTGCCATGGGTAAGGAAGAGTTCTGATTTCTGCATCACAGGCACCCCTGGGCAGTGATTGGAGATAAGGTCTAGGTTCTGAAGGGTAAAAACTGAGTTAGGAAAGAGATGATGACCTAAGGCCATGGCGGGTCTGAGGTGCTCAGTGTGCGGTCAGCTGTCTGGGTGTTGGTCAGGAGATCCGGGCTCAGGTTGTGTCAGAGAGTGCATTAGTGCCCAGTTTAGACTATATACTTTGGGTATAGTCGAGTGCCATGTAGATTTATCCTCATATAAGTTGTCTGGGCAGCTCATTAGGCAAAATTTGTTTTCTAGAGGGCAGGCAGAGTGCTTCATTGTCGGTCCGGAATTTTAAACTTGAGGGATTCGTGTCCAGGAGTGTGAGGACGGAAGTCTGAGAACACAAGCTAGACTTGGGTTCCAGGGCGAGGACACGGCAGGTACCACTGTAGATCTGAACCTATATCTCATGCATCTGAAGTCAGGGCGAGGATCAGACGTTGTCTCAAGTTGGAGTTTCTGTGCATGACGGACCCTTCATGAAGGGAGCGGAATCTCAAGGCCATGGAGTTTTTCCCACGTTGGGAGTTGTGGGATGCCCACTTCAAGGATTCCTTCTGCGGGACAATTGAGACCTGTTGGGCAGCTTCAGGATATCCCATATGGAATGACTCCAGGGCACTGTTCGAGGTTGGATGCCTGGGAAGCCGGCCTCGCATTCCAATTGTCTCCCAGCAACAAGACAGTTTAGATCTGATGGCTTAGCGGGAGAAACCGGGGTGGCTGACTTGAAATGGACTTTCCTGAGGATGGGTCCTAATGTGTGTTTGTGTCCATGAGGGCCTTAAAATGGGGCGGTGGCACCGGGACCCTGAAGTATTCTCCTAAGCTTTTGACATAGCTCGATGCACAAGGTTCCTTGTGGAGACGAGATTTGTTTTGATGGGTGCCTCAGGAAAACCTCTATGCTGGTATTGGAATCCAGGCTTTTGAGGAGACATGCCTGTAATCCAAAGCAATGTATCCGATTATGGCCTAGGGTCCTGTCTGGTTCAATCTTCTTCTCAGGGGACATCCATCTATGGTATGAGTGGAGGTAGATGCTCAGCTGGTATCAGACCGCCCTTGTTTGTCCCGGGCGACCTGCACTATTGGGATGGCCTCAGCGATTTGTAGGGTTCTCCAAATTTTACTGTTTTGGACAATGGCATCGGCAGAATTCCCATGGATTGGGTAGGCACAGTCCTACTGTGTGACTCCAGGGGCCCCAGCTTGGAGGGTGTGTGGCCCAGGACTTTGAGGACAGAAGTCTGAAAACACAAACTCAGCTTAGGTTTGGGGACGTAGGTATGGCAGGCCTGATGTATAAACCATGAGAAGAACTCTTCCGGATATGAAGAAAGAGTGAGTCTGAGGGGCTTGCTCAGGCTTTTGTCTCTGGATTTTGTATCAGAGATGGCCGTGGAATGTCGGGGAGGCCTCATGGGCCATGGACGAATCTTCCTCTCTGTGGATTTGGCCCAATCCCAATTGTTTTTCGTCAATCTGTTGAATGGGAGGACTCCTTTCAGGTTTGTTACCTCAGGTGTCCCGCCAAAAGAGGAATTCCAAAGAAGAGCCCTGGGGAAAAGTGAAGGGAGAACCCGAACTATGGGTAAAATTTGGGGCCTAGGGGCATGGCATGCCCAATATGCTATCTCTTCATCCAGCCACTGAGAGGCCTTATTGAGGACTGGGATCAGGGTGAGGGTCACAATGTGTGCTTTTGACCAATGTGGCCCGCAAACATGAGCGAGCCTCATGGGCCACCCTGGTTTCAACTACACTGAACGTTGGGCAACATGCCAACCACATGGTTTCTTGCCACGGGGAAGGAGTTGTGATTTCTGCATCACTTTCAAGCCTGGGCAGTGATTGGAGATAAGGTCTAGGTTCTGAAACTTGACAACCGAGGTTGGGAAGAGATGACGACCTAAGACCATGGCGGGTCCGATGTGCTCAGTGAGCGGCCAGCTTTCTGTGTGGGGCCAGGTAATCCAGGCTCAGGCTGTGTCAAAAAGGGCAATAGTGCCCAGGTCAGCCTATATATTTGGGGTACAGTCGTATGGCGTGCAGGTTGATCCTCTTTTGGAGATTCTGGGTAGCCCCAGAGGGCAATGTTTTTCTTCCTGAGGGCAGGAAGAGTGCTGCATTATAGTTCTGGTTTTCAAACTGGAGGCTTGTGGGCCAGTAGTCTGAGGAAGGAAATCTGAGAACAAGCTAGGCTTAGGTTTCTGGGTGAGGACAAGGCAGGAACAATCTACAGACCTGAATCGAGATCTCGTGCTTATGATGTCAGGGCGAGGATCAGAAGATCGCTCAGGTTGGAGTTTCTGTCCCTGATGGCCCTTCATGAAGGGGTGGGGGGGTCATGAGGCCGTGGGGGTTTTCCCACGATGTTAGTTGTGAGAAGCTCCAAACTGCAAAGATTCTTCTGCAGGACAATTGAGACCTGTTGGTTGGCTCCAGGGCAACGATTCCGAGCAGGGTTCTAAGGATGGATGGCTGGGTAGCCCACCTCGCATTCCAATTGTGTCCTAGCAACAAGACAGGTTAGATCTGCTGGATCTGGGGGAGCAACCCAGGAGGCTGAGTTGAAATAAACTCTCCTGTGGATGGGTCCTAATGTCTTTTTGTGTCTATGGAGACCTTGGAATGTAGCGGTGGCACTGGGGTCCTGAAGGGTTTTTCCAAACAGAGGCTTTGACACAGCTCCAACGTGCAAGTTTCCCATATGTAGATGAGATGTTTTCTGATGGGTGAGTCAAGAAACAGCCATACGCTGGTATTGAAATCCAGGCCTCTGAGGAGAGATGACTGGATACCACAGCAATGGATCCGAATAGTGCCTAGGGGCCTGTTCGTTCCTTTTTACCTCTGGGGACATCAGTCTATGCGTCTGAGTGCAGGTAGGTGCTCAGATGAGCTCAGATTGCCCGTTTGTCCTGGGAAGCCACCACTATTGGGATGACCTCAGGCAGTTTGGAGGTTTATCCTATTAGTAGGGTTGTGGCCATTGGAATGGGCACATACAATTCCCTTGGAGAGGGCAAGTACAGTCCTCAGGTTTGGCTCCAGGGGCCTGAGCCTGTAGGGTGTGTAGGCCAGAGCTGTTTGGACAGTTGTCTGAAAACACAAACGCGACTTATGTTTCGGGTCATAGGTATGGCAGGACTGATCTACAGACCATGAGGAGAACTCTTCAGGATATGAAAAAAGGGCGAGTGTGAGGCTCGTGCTGAAGTTTTTGTCTCTGGATATCGTGTCACTCATGGTCGTGAAATTTCCAGGTGACTTCATGGGAAATGGACGAGTCTTACTCTCTGGGGTTTTGCCCCGTCCCAAGAGTTTTAGGTCATTCTGGGGATGGAAGAAGTCCGTTTTGTTGTTGTTGTTGTTGATTTGCTTTGTTTTGTTTTTTAACCTCAGGTGTCTCACCAAATGAGGTATTCCAGAGTAGAGCCCTGGGGAGGGCCGACCGGACAAGCAGAAATCTGGTTAAAAATTGTGGCCTAGGGACATGTCAAGCCCATTATGACATCTAATGGTCGAGCCACTGAGAGGACTTACTAGAGCACAGGACTCACGCTGAGGGTCACAATGCGTGTTTATGCCCTCTTCGCACTCAAGAATTGGCGGGGCCTCCGGGTGAATGCTGGTTTCTCCTACACTGAACGTTGGACAACATGCCAACCACAAGGTTTCTTGCCATGGGTAAGGACAAGGTCTGATTTCTGCATCACAGGCACCCCTGGGCAGTGGTTGGAGATAAGGTCTAGGTTCTGAAGCCTGAAAAACCGCAGTTGGGAAGAGATGATAACCTAAGGCCATGGCGGTTCTGATGTGCTCAGTGTGCGGTCAGCTTTCTGGGTGTTGGTCAGGAGGTCCGAGCTCAGGTTGTGTCAGACAGTGCATTAGTGCCCAGGTTAGACTATATACTTTGGGTATAGTCAAATGCCATGTAGATTTATCCTCATATAAGGTGCCTGGGCAGCTCATTAGGCCAAATTTTTTTTCTAGAGGGCAGGCAGAGTGCTGCATTGTGGGTCTGGAATTGCGAAACTTCCGGGCTTCGGGGCCTGGAGTGTGAGGACGGAAGTCTGAGAACACAAGCTAGACTTGGGTTTCAGGGCGAGGGCACGGCAGGTACCCCCTGCAGATCTTAACAAATATCTCATGCATCTGAAGTCAGGGCGAGGATCAGAAGTTGGCTCAGGTTGGAGTTTCTGTGCATGACGGCCCCTTCATGAAGGGAGCGGAAACTCGAGGCCATGGAGGTTTTCCCACGTTGGGAGTTGTGGGATGCCCCCTTCAAGGATTCCTTCTGCGGGACAATTGAGACTTGTTGGGCAGCTCCAGGACATCCCATATGGAATGACTCCAGGGCACCGTTCGAGGATGGATGCCTGGGAAGCCCGCCTCGCATTCCAATTGTCTCCTAGCAACAAGACAGTTTAGATCTGATGGCTTAGCGGGAGAAACCGGGGTGGCTGACTTGAAATGGACTTTCCTGAGGATGGGTCCTAATGTGTGTTTGTGTCCATGAGGGCCTTAAAATGGGGCGGTGGCACCGGGACCCTGAAGTATTCTCCTAAGCTTTTGACATAGCTCGATGCACAAGGTTCCTTGTGGAGACGAGATTTGTTTTGATGGGTGCCTCAGGAAAACCTCTATGCTGGTATTGGTATCCAGGCTTTTGAGGAGACATGCCTGTAATCCAAAGCAATGTATCCGATTATGGCCTAAGGTCCTGTCTGGTTCAATCTTCTTCTCAGGGGACATCCATCTATGGTATGAGTGGAGGTAGATGCTCAGCTGGTATCAGACCGCCCTTGTTTGTCCCGGGCGACCTGCACTATTGGGATGGCCTCAGGGATTTGGAGGGTTCTCCAAATTTTACTGTTTTGGACAATGGCATCGGCAGAATTCCCATGGATTGGGTAGGCACAGTCCTACTGTGTGACTCCAGGGGCCCCAGCCTGGAGGGTGTGTGGCCCAGGACTTTGAGGACAGAAGTCTGAAAACACAAACTCAGCTTAGGTTTGGGGACGTAGGTATGGCAGGCCCGATCTATAAACCATGAGAAGAACTCTTCCGGATATGAAGAAAGAGCGAGTCTGAGGCGCTTGCTCAGGGTTTTGTCTCTGGATTTTGTATCAGAGATGGCCGTGGAATGTCGGGGAGGCCTCATGGGCCATGGACGAATCTTCCTCTCTGTGGATTTGGCCCGATCCCAATTGTTTTTCGTCAAACTGTGGAATGGGAGGACTCCTTTCAGGTTTGTTACCTCAGGTGTCCCGCCAAAAGAGGAATTCCAAAGAAGAGCCCTGGGGAAAAGTGAAGGGAGAACCCGAACTATGGGTAAAATTTGGGGCCTCGGGGCATGGCATGCCCAATATGCTATCTCTTCATCCAGCCACTGAGAGGCCTTATTGAGGACTGGGATCAGGGTGAGGGTCACAATGTGTGGTTTTGACCAATGTGGCCCGCAAACATGAGCGGGGCCTCATGGGCCACCCTGGTTTCAACTACACTGAACGTTGGACAACATGCCAACCACATGGTTTCTTGCCACGGGGAAGGAGTTGTGATTTCTGCATCACTTTCAAGCCTGGGCAGTGATTGGAGATAAGGTCTAGGTTCTGAAACTTGACAACCGAGGTTGGGAAGAGATGACGACCTAAGACCATGGCGTGTCCGATGTGCTCAGTGAGCGGCCAGCTTTCTGTGTGGGGCCAGGTAATCCAGGCTCAGGCTGTGTCAAAAAGGGCAATAGTGCCCAGGTCAGCCTATATATTTGGGGTACAGTCGTATGGCGTGCAGGTTGATCCTCTTTTGGAGTTTCTGGGTAGCCCCAGAGGGCAATGTTTTTCTTCCTGAGGGCAGGAAGAGTGCTGCATTATAGTTCTGGTTTTCAAACTGGAGGCTTGTGGGCCAGTAGTCTGAGGAAGGAAATCTGAGAACAAGCTAGGCTTAGGTTTCTGGGTGAGGACAAGGCAGGAACAATCTACAGACCTGAATCGAGATCTCGTGCTTATGATGTCAGGGCGAGGATCAGAAGATCGCTCAGGTTGGAGTTTCTGTCCCTGATGGCCCTTCATGAAGGGGTGGGGGGGTCATGAGGCCGTGGGGGTTTTCCCACGATGTTAGTTGTGAGAAGCTCCAAACTGCAAAGATTCTTCTGCAGGACAATTGAGACCTGTTGGTTGGCTCCAGGGCAATGATTCCGAGCAGGGTTCTAAGGATGGATGGCTGGGTAGCCCACCTCGCATTCCAATTGTGTCCTAGCAACAAGACAGGTTAGATCTGCTGGATCTGGGGGAGCAACCCAGGAGGCTGAGTTGAAATAAACTCTCCTGTGGATGGGTCCTAATGTCGTTTTGTGTCTATGGAGACCTTGGAATGTAGCGGTGGCACTGGGGTCCTGAAGGGTTTTTCCAAAGAGAGGCTTTGACACAGCTCCAACGTGCAAGTTTCCCATATGTAGATGAGATGTTTTCTGATGGGTGAGTCAAGAAACAGCCATACGCTGGTATTGAAATCCAGGCCTCTGAGGAGAGATGACTGGATACCACAGCAATGGATCCGAATAGGGCCTAGGGGCCTGTTCGTTCCTTTTTACCTCTGGAGACATCAGTCTATGCGTCTGAGTGCAGGTAGGTGCTCAGATGAGCTCAGATTGCCCCTGTTTGTCCTGGGAAGCCACCACTATTGGGATGGCCTCAGGCAGTTTGGAGGTTTATCCTATTAGTAGGGTTGTGGCCATTGGAATGGGCACATACAATTCCCTTGGAGAGGGTAAGTACAGTCCTCAGGTTTGGCTCCAGGGGCCTGAGCCTGTAGGGTGTGTAGGCCAGAGCTGTTTGGACAGTTGTCTGAAAACACAAACGCGGCTTATGTTTCGGGTCATAGGTATGGCAGGACTGATCTACAGACCATGAGGAGAACTCTTCAGGATATGAAAAAAGGGCGAGTGTGAGGCTCGTGCTGAAGTTTTTGTCTCTGGATATCGTGTAACTCATGGTCGTGAAATTTCCAGGTGACTTCATGGGAAATGGACGAGTCTTACTCTCTGGGGTTTTGCCCCGTCCCAAGAGTTTTGGGGCATTCTGGGGATGGAAGAAGTCCGTTTTGTTGTTGTTGTTGTTGATTTGCTTTGTTTTGTTTTTTAACCTCAGGTGTCTCACCAAATGAGGTATTCCAGAGTAGAGCCCTGGGGAGGGCCGACCGGAAAACCAGAAATCTGGTTAAAAATTGTGGCCTAGGGACATGTCAAGCCCATTATGACATCTAATGGTCGAGCCACTGAGAGGACTTACTAGAGCACAGGACTCACGCTGAGGGTCACAATGCGTGTTTATGCCCTCTTCGCACTCAAGAATTGGCGGGGCCTCCGGGTGAATGCTGGTTTCTCCTACACTGAACGTTGGACAACATGCCAACCACAAGGTTTCTTGCCATGGGTAAGGACAAGGTCTGATTTCTGCATCACAGGCACCCCTGGGCAGTGGTTGGAGATAAGGTCTAGGTTCTGAAGCCTGAAAAACCGCAGTTGGGAAGAGATGATAACCTAAGGCCATGGCGGTTCTGATGTGCTCAGTGTGCGGTCAGCTTTCTGGGTGTTGGTCAGGAGGTCCGAGCTCAGGTTGTGTTAGACAGTGCATTAGTGCCCAGGTTAGTCTATATACTTTGGGTATAGTCGAATGCCATGTAGATTTATCCTCATATAAGGTGCCTGGGCAGCTCATTAGGCCAAATTTTTTTTCTAGAGGGCAGGCAGAGTGCTGCATTGTGGGTCTGGAATTGCGAAACTTCCGGGCTTCGGGGCCTGGAGTGTGAGGACGGAAGTCTGAGAACACAAGCTAGACTTGGGTTTCAGGGCGAGGGCACGGCAGGTACCCCCTGCAGATCTTAACAAATATCTCATGCATCTGAAGTCAGGGCGAGGATCAGAAGTTGGCTCAGGTTGGAGTTTCTGTGCATGACGGCCCCTTCATGAAGGGAGCGGAATCTCGAGGCCATGGAGGTTTTCCCACGTTGGGAGTTGTGGGATGCCCCCTTCAAGGATTCCTTCTGCGGGACAATTGAGACTTGTTGGGCAGCTCCAGGACATCCCATATGGAATGACTCCAGGGCACCGTTCGAGGATGGATGCCTGGGAAGCCCGCCTCGCATTCCAATTGTCTCCTAGCAACAAGACAGTTTAGATCTGATGGCTTAGCGGGAGAAACCGGGGTGGCTGACTTGAAATGGACTTTCTTGAGGATGGGTCCTAATGTGTGTTTGTGTCCATGAGGGCCTTAAAATGGGGCGGTGGCACCGGGACCCTGAAGTATTCTCCTAAGCTTTTGACATAGCTCGATGCACAAGGTTCCTTGTGGAGACGAGATTTGTTTTGATGGGTGCCTCAGGAAAACCTCTATGCTGGTATTGGTATCCAGGCTTTTGAGGAGACATGCCTGTAATCCAAAGCAATGTATCCGATTATGGCCTAAGGTCCTGTCTGGTTCAATCTTCTTCTCAGGGGACATCCATCTATGGTATGAGTGGAGGTAGATGCTCAGCTGGTATCAGACCGCCCTTGTTTGTCCCGGGCGACCTGCACTATTGGGATGGCCTCAGCGATTTGGAGGGTTCTCCAAATTTTACTGTTTTGGACAATGGCATCGGCAGAATTCCCATGGATTGGGTAGGCACAGTCCTACTGTGTGACTCCAGGGGCCCCAGCTTGGATGGTGTGTGGCCCAGGACTTTGAGGACAGAAGTCTGAAAACACAAACTCAGCTTAGGTTTGGGGACGTAGGTATGGCAGGCCTGATGTATAAACCATGAGAAGAACTCTTCCGGATATGAAGAAAGAGTGAGTCTGAGGGGCTTGCTCAGGCTTTTGTCTCTGGATTTTGTATCAGAGATGGCCGTGGAATGTCGGGGAGGCCTCATGGGCCATGGACGAATCGTCCTCTCTGTGGATTTGGCCCGATCCCAATTGTTTTTCGTCAAACTGTGGAATGGGAGGACTCCTTTCAGGTTTGTTACCTCAGGTGTCCCGCCAAAAGAGGAATTCCAAAGAAGAGCCCTGGGGAAAAGTGAAGGGAGAACCCGAACTATGGGTAAAATTTGGGGCCTAGGGGCATGGCATGCCCAATATGCTATCTCTTCATCCAGCCACTGAGAGGCCTTATTGAGGACTGGGATCAGGGTGAGGGTCACAATGTGTGGTTTTGACCAATGTGTCCCGCAAACATGAGCGGGGCCTCATGGGCCACCCTGGTTTCAACTACACAGAACGTTGGACAACATGCCAACCACATGGTTTCTTGCCACGGGGAAGGAGTTGTGATTTCTGCATCACTTTCAAGCCTGGGCAGTGATTGGAGATAAGGTCTAGGTTCTGAAACTTGACAACCGAGGTTGGGAAGAGATGACGACCTAAGACCATGGCGTGTCCGATGTGCTCAGTGAGCGGCCAGCTTTCTGTGTGGGGCCAGGTAATCCAGGCTCAGGCTGTGTCAAAAAGGGCAATAGTGCCCAGGTCAGCCTATATATTTGGGGTACAGTCGTATGGCGTGCAGGTTGATCCTCTTTTGGAGTTTCTGGGTAGCCCCAGAGGGCAATGTTTTTCTTCCTGAGGGCAGGAAGAGTGCTGCATTATAGTTCTGGTTTTCAAACTGGAGGCTTGTGGGCCAGTAGTCTGAGGAAGGAAATCTGAGAACAAGCTAGGCTTAGGTTTCTGGGTGAGGACAAGGCAGGAACAATCTACAGACCTGAATCGAGATCTCGTGCTTATGATGTCAGGGCGAGGATCAGAAGATCGCTCAGGTTGGAGTTTCTGTCCCTGATGGCCCTTCATGAAGGGGTGGGGGGGTCATGAGGCCGTGGGGGTTTTCCCACGATGTTAGTTGTGAGAAGCTCCAAACTGCAAAGATTCTTCTGCAGGACAATTGAGACCTGTTGGTTGGCTCCAGGGCAAGGATTCCGAGCAGGGTTCTAAGGATGGATGGCTGGGTAGCCCACCTCGCATTCCAATTGTGTCCTAGCAACAAGACAGGTTAGATCTGCTGGATCTGGGGGAGCAACCCAGGAGGCTGAGTTGAAATACACTCTCCTGTGGATGGGTCCTAATGTCTTTTTGTGTCTATGGAGACCTTGGAATGTAGCGGTGGCACTGGGGTCCTGAAGGGTTTTTCCAAACAGAGGCTTTGACACAGCTCCAACGTGCAAGTTTCCCATATGTAGATGAGATGTTTTCTGATGGGTGAGTCAAGAAACAGCCATACGCTGGTATTGAAATCCAGGCCTCTGAGGAGAGATGACTGGATACCACAGCAATGGATCCGAATAGTGCCTAGGGGCCTGTTCGTTCCTTTTTACCTCTGGGGACATCAGTCTATGCGTCTGAGTGCAGGTAGGTGCTCAGATGAGCTCAGATTGCCCCTGTTTGTCCTGGGAAGCCACCACTATTGGGATGGCCTCAGGCAGTTTGGAGGTTTATCCTATTAGTAGGGTTGTGGCCATTGGAATGGGCACATACAATTCCCTTGGAGAGGGCAAGTACAGTCCTCAGGTTTGGCTCCAGGGGCCTGAGCCTGTAGGGTGTGTAGGCCAGAGCTGTTTGGACAGTTGTCTGAAAACACAAACGCAACTTGTGTTTCGGGTCATAGGTATGGCAGGACTGATCTACAGACCATGAGGAGAACTCTTCAGGATATGAAAAAAGGGCGAGTGTGAGGCTCGTGCTGAAGTTTTTGTCTCTGGATATCGTGTCACTCATGGTCGTGAAATTTCCAGGTGACTTCATGGGAAATGGACGAGTCTTACTCTCTGGGGTTTTGCCCCGTCCCAAGAGTTTTGGGTCATTCTGGGGATTGAAGAAGTCCGTTTTGTTGTTGTTGTTGTTGATTTGCTTTGTTTTGTTTTTTAACCTCAGGTGTCTCACCAAATGAGGTATTCCAGAGTAGAGCCCTGGGGAGGGCCGACCGGACAACCAGAAATCTGGTTAAAAATTGTGGCCTAGGGACATGTCAAGCCCATTATGACATCTAATGGTCGAGCCACTGAGAGGACTTACTAGAGCACAGGACTCACGCTGAGGGTCACAATGCGTGTTTATGCCCTCTTCGCACTCAAGAATTGGCGGGGCCTCCGGGTGAATGCTGGTTTCTCCTACACTGAACGTTGGACAACATGCCAACCACAAGGTTTCTTGCCATGGGTAAGGACAAGGTCAGATTTCTGCATCACAGGCACCCCTGGGCAGTGGTTGGAGATAAGGTCTAGGTTCTGAAGCCTGAAAAACCGCAGTTGGGAAGAGATGATAACCTAAGGCCATGGCGGTTCTGATGTGCTCAGTGTGCGGTCAGCTTTCTGGGTGTTGGTCAGGAGGTCCGAGCTCAGGTTGTGTCAGACAGTGCATTAGTGCCCAGGTTAGTCTATATACTTTGGGTATAGTCGAATGCCATGTAGATTTATCCTCATATAAGGTGCCTGGGCAGCTCATTAGGCCAAATTTTTTTTCTAGAGGGCAGGCAGAGTGCTGCATTGTGGGTCTGGAATTGCGAAACTTCCGGGCTTCGGGGCCTGGAGTGTGAGGACGGACGTCTGAGAACACAAGCTAGACTTGGGTTTCAGGGCGAGGGCACGGCAGGTACCCCCTGCAGATCTTAACAAATATCTCATGCATCTGAAGTCAGGGCGAGGATCAGAAGTTGGCTCAGGTTGGAGTTTCTGTGCATGACGGCCCCTTCATGAAGGGAGCGGAATCTCGAGGCCATGGAGGTTTTCCCACGTTGGGAGTTGTGGGATGCCCCCTTCAAGGATTCCTTCTGCGGGACAATTGAGACTTGTTGGTCAGCTCCAGGACATCCCATATGGAATGACTCCAGGGCACCGTTCGAGGATGGATGCCTGGGAAGCCCGCCTCGCATTCCAATTGTCTCCTAGCAACAAGACAGTTTAGATCTGATGGCTTAGCGGGAGAAACCGGGGTGGCTGACTTGAAATGGACTTTCCTGAGGATGGGTCCTAATGTGTGTTTGTGTCCATGAGGGCCTTAAAATGGGGCGGTGGCACCGGGACCCTGAAGTATTCTCCTAAGCTTTTGACATAGCTCGATGCACAAGGTTCCTTGTGGAGACGAGATTTGTTTTGATGGGTGCCTCAGGAAAACCTCTATGCTGGTATTGGTATCCATGCTTTTGAGGAGACATGCCTGTAATCCAAAGCAATGTATCCGATTATGGCCTAAGGTCCTGTCTGGTTCAATCTTCTTCTCAGGGGACATCCATCTATGGTATGAGTGGAGGTAGATGCTCAGCTGGTATCAGACCGCCCTTGTTTGTCCCGGGCGACCTGCACTATTGGGATGGCCTCAGCGATTTGGAGGGTTCTCCAAATTTTACTGTTTTGGACAATGGCATCGGCAGAATTCCCATGGATTGGGTAGGCACAGTCCTACTGTGTGACTCCAGGGGCCCCAGCTTGGATGGTGTGTGGCCCAGGACTTTGAGGACAGAAGTCTGAAAACACAAACTCAGCTTATGTTTGGGGACGTAGGTATGGCAGGCCTGATGTATAAACCATGAGAAGAACTCTTCCGGATATGAAGAAAGAGTGAGTCTGAGGGGCTTGCTCAGGCTTTTGTCTCTGGATTTTGTATCAGAGATGGCCGTGGAATGTCGGGGAGGCCTCATGGGCCATGGACGAATCGTCCTCTCTGTGGATTTGGCCCGATCCCAATTGTTTTTCGTCAAACTGTGGAATGGGAGGACTCCTTTCAGGTTTGTTACCTCAGGTGTCCCGCCAAAAGAAAAATTCCAAAGAAGAGCCCTGGGGAAAAGTGAAGGGAGAACCCGAACTATGGGTAAAATTTGGGGCCTAGGGGCATGGCATGCCCAATATGCTATCTCTTCATCCAGCCACTGAGAGGCCTTATTGAGGACTGGGATCAGGGTGAGGGTCACAATGTGTGGTTTTGACCAATGTGTCCCGCAAACATGAGCGGGGCCTCATGGGCCACCCTGGTTTCAACTACACTGAACGTTGGACAACATGCCAACCACATGGTTTCTTGCCACGGGGAAGGAGTTGTGATTTCTGCATCACTTTCAAGCCTGGGCAGTGATTGGAGATAAGGTCTAGGTTCTGAAACTTGACAACCGAGGTTGGGAAGAGATGACGACCTAAGACCATGGCGGGTCCGATGTGCTCAGTGAGCGGCCAGCTTTCTGTGTGGGGCCAGGTAATCCAGGCTCAGGCTGTGTCAAAAAGGGCAATAGTGCCCATGTCAGCCTATATATTTGGGGTACAGTCGTATGGCGTGCAGGTTGATCCTCTTTTGGAGTTTCTGGGTAGCCCCAGAGGGCAATGTTTTTCTTCCTGAGGGCAGGAAGAGTGCTGCATTATAGTTCTGGTTTTCAAACTGGAGGCTTGTGGGCCAGTAGTCTGAGGAAGGAAATCTGAGAACAAGCTAGGCTTAGGTTTCTGGGTGAGGACAAGGCAGGAACAATCTACAGACCTGAATCGAGATCTCGTGCTTATGATGTCAGGGCGAGGATCAGAAGATCGCTCAGGTTGGAGTTTCTGTCCCTGATGGCCCTTCATGAAGGGGTGGGGGGGTCATGAGGCCGTGGGGGTTTTCCCACGATGTTAGTTGTGAGAAGCTCCAAACTGCAAAGATTCTTCTGCAGGACAATTGAGACCTGTTGGTTGGCTCCAGGGCAACGATTCCGAGCAGGGTTCTAAGGATGGATGGCTGGGTAGCCCACCTCGCATTCCAATTGTGTCCTAGCAACAAGACAGGTTAGATCTGCTGGATCTGGGGGAGCAACCCAGGAGGCTGAGTTGAAATAAACTCTCCTGTGGATGGGTCCTAATGTCTTTTTGTGTCTATGGAGACCTTGGAATGTAGCGGTGGCACTGGGGTCCTGAAGGGTTTTTCCAAAGAGAGGCTTTGACACAGCTCCAACGTGCAAGTTTCCCATATGTAGATGAGATGTTTTCTGATGGGTGAGTCAAGAAACAGCCATACGCTGGTATTGAAATCCAGGCCTCTGAGGAGAGATGACTGGATACCACAGCAATGGATCCGAATAGTGCCTAGGGGCCTGTTCGTTCCTTTTTACCTCTGGGGACATCAGTCTATGCGTCTGAGTGCAGGTAGGTGCTCAGATGAGCTCAGATTGCCCCTGTTTGTCCTGGGAAGCCACCACTATTGGGATGGCCTCAGGCAGTTTGGAGGTTTATCCTATTAGTAGGGTTGTGGCCATTGGAATGGGCACATACAATTCCCTTGGAGAGGGCAAGTACAGTCCTCAGGTTTGGCTCCAGGGGCCTGAGCCTGTAGGGTGTGTAGGCCAGAGCTGTTTGGACAGTTGTCTGAAAACACAAACGCGGCTTATGTTTCGGGTCATAGGTATGGCAGGACTGATCTACAGACCATGAGGAGAACTCTTCAGGATATGAAAAAAGGGCGAGTGTGAGGCTCGTGCTGAAGTTTTTGTCTCTGTATATCGTGTCACTCATGGTCGTGAAATTTCCAGGTGACTTCATGGGAAATGGACGAGTCTTACTCTCTGGCTTTTGCCCCGTCCCAAGAGTTTTGGGTCATTCTGGGGATGGAAGAAGTCCGTTTTGTTGTTGTTGTTGTTGATTTGCTTTGTTTTGTTTTTTAACCTCAGGTGTCTCACCAAATGAGGTATTCCAGAGTAGAGCCCTGGGGAGGGCCGACCGGACAACCAGAAATCTGGTTAAAAATTGTGGCCTAGGGACATGTCAAGCCCATTATGACATCTAATGGTCGAGCCACTGAGAGGACTTACTAGAGCACAGGACTCACGCTGAGGGTCACAATGCGTGTTTATGCCCTCTTCGCACTCAAGAATTGGCGGGGCCTCCGGGTGAATGCTGGTTTCTCCTACACTGAACGTTGGACAACATGCCAACCACAAGGTTTCTTGCCATGGGTAAGGACAAGGTCTGATTTCTGCATCACAGGCACCCCTGGGCAGTGGTTGGAGATAAGGTCTAGGTTCTGAAGCCTGAAAAACCGCAGTTGGGAAGAGATGATAACCTAAGGCCATGGCGGTTCTGATGTGCTCAGTGTGCGGTCAGCTTTCTGGGTGTTGGTCAGGAGGTCCGAGCTCAGGTTGTGTCAGACAGTGCATTAGTGCCCAGGTTAGTCTATATACTTTGGGTATAGTCGAATGCCATGTAGATTTATCCTCATATAAGGTGCCTGGGCAGCTCATTAGGCCAAATTTTTTTTCTAGAGGGCAGGCAGAGTGCTGCATTGTGGGTCTGGAATTGCGAAACTTCCGGGCTTCGGGGCCTGGAGTGTGAGGACGGAAGTCTGAGAACACAAGCTAGACTTGGGTTTCAGGGCGAGGGCACGGCAGGTACCCCCTGCAGATCTTAACAAATATCTCATGCATCTGAAGTCAGGGCGAGGATCAGAAGTTGGCTCAGGTTGGAGTTTCTGTGCATGACGGCCCCTTCATGAAGGGAGCGGAATCTCGAGGCCATGGAGGTTTTCCCACGTTCGGAGTTGTGGGATGCCCCCTTCAAGGATTCCTTCTGCGGGACAATTGAGACTTGTTGGGCAGCTCCAGGACATCCCATATGGAATGACTCCAGGGCACCGTTCGAGGATGGATGCCTGGGAAGCCCGCCTCGCATTCCAATTGTCTCCTAGCAACAAGACAGTTTAGATCTGATGGCTTAGCGGGAGAAACCGGGGTGGCTGACTTGAAATGGACTTTCTTGAGGATGGGTCCTAATGTGTGTTTGTGTCCATGAGGGCCTTAAAATGGGGCGGTGGCACCGGGACCCTGAAGTATTCTCCTAAGCTTTTGACATAGCTCGATGCACAAGGTTCCTTGTGGAGACGAGATTTGTTTTGATGGGTGCCTCAGGAAAACCTCTATGCTGGTATTGGTATCCAGGCTTTTGAGGAGACATGCCTGTAATCCAAAGCAATGTATCCGATTATGGCCTAAGGTCCTGTCTGGTTCAATCTTCTTCTCAGGGGACATCCATCTATGGTATGAGTGGAGGTAGATGCTCAGCTGGTATCAGACCGCCCTTGTTTGTCCCGGGCGACCTGCACTATTGGGATGGCCTCAGGGATTTGGAGGGTTCTCCAAATTTTACTGTTTTGGACAATGGCATCGGCAGAATTCCCATGGATTGGGTAGGCACAGTCCTACTGTGTGACTCCAGGGGCCCCAGCCTGGAGGGTGTGTGGCCCAGGACTTTGAGGACAGAAGTCTGAAAACACAAACTCAGCTTAGGATTGGGGACGTAGGTATGGCAGGCCCGATCTATAAACCATGAGAAGAACACTTCCGGATATGAAGAAAGAGCGAGTCTGAGGCGCTTGCTCAGGCTTTTGTCTCTGGATTTTGTATCAGAGATGGCCGTGGAATGTCGGGGAGGCCTCATGGGCCATGGACGAATCTTCCTCTCTGTGGATTTGGCCCGATCCCAATTGTTTTTCGTCAAACTGTGGAATGGGAGGACTCCTTTCATGTTTGTTACCTCAGGTGTCCCGCCAAAAGAGGAATTCCAAAGAAGAGCCCTGGGGAAAAGTGAAGGGAGAACCCGAACTATGGGTAAAATTTGGGGCCTAGGGGCATGGCATGCCCAATATGCTATCTCTTCATCCAGCCACTGAGAGGCCTTATTGAGGACTGGGATCAGGGTGAGGGTCACAATGTGTGGTTTTGACCAATGTGTCCCGCAAACATGAGCGGGGCCTCATGGGCCACCCTGGTTTCAACTACACTGAACGTTGGACAACATGCCAACCACATGGTTTCTTGCCACGGGGAAGGAGTTGTGATTTCTGCATCACTTTCAAGCCTGGGCAGTGATTGGAGATAAGGTCTAGGTTCTGAAACTTGACAACCGAGGTTGGGAAGAGATGACGACCTAAGACCATGGCGTGTCTGATGTGCTCAGTGAGCGGCCAGCTTTCTGTGTGGGGCCAGGTAATCCAGGCTCATGCTGTGTCAAAAAGGGCAATAGTGCCCAGGTCAGCCTATATATTTGGGGTACAGTCGTATGGCGTGCAGGTTGATCCTCTTTTGGAGTTTCTGGGTAGCCCCAGAGGGCAATGTTTTTCTTCCTGAGTGAAGGAAGAGTGCTGCATTATAGTTCTGGTTTTCAAACTGGAGGCTTGTGGGCCAGTAGTCTGAGGAAGGAAATCTGAGAACAAGCTAGGCTTAGGTTTCTGGGTGAGGACAAGGCAGGAACAATCTACAGACCTGAATCGAGATCTCGTGCTTATGATGTCAGGGCGAGGATCAGAAGATCGCTCAGGTTGGAGTTTCTGTCCCTGATGGCCCTTCATGAAGGGGTGGGGGGGTCATGAGGCCGTGGGGGTTTTCCCACGATGTTAGTTGTGAGAAGCTCCAAACTGCAAAGATTCTTCTGCAGGACAATTGAGACCTGTTGGTTGGCTCCAGGGCAAGGATTCCGAGCAGGGTTCTAAGGATGGATGGCTGGGTAGCCCACCTCGCATTCCAATTGTGTCCTAGCAACAAGACAGGTTAGATCTGCTGGATCTGGGGGAGCAACCCAGGAGGCTGAGTTGAAATAAACTCTCCTGTGGATGGGTCCTAATGTCTTTTTGTGTCTATGGAGACCTTGGAATGTAGCGGTGGCACTGGGGTCCTGAAGGGTTTTTCCAAAGAGAGGCTTTGACACAGCTCCAACGTGCAAGTTTCCCATATGTAGATGAGATGTTTTCTGATGGGTGAGTCAAGAAACAGCCATACGCTGGTATTGAAATCCAGGCCTCTGAGGAGAGATGACTGGATACCACAGCAATGGATCCGAATAGTGCCTAGGGGCCTGTTCGTTCCTTTTTACCTCTGGGGACATCAGTCTATGCGTCTGAGTGCAGGTAGGTGCTCAGATGAGCTCAGATTGCCCCTGTTTGTCCTGGGAAGCCACCACTATTGGGATGGCCTCAGGCAGTTTGGAGGTTTATCCTATTAGTAGGGTTGTGGCCATTGGAATGGGCACATACAATTCCCTTGGAGAGGGCAAGTACAGTCCTCAGGTTTGGCTCCAGGGGCCTGAGCCTGTAGGGTGTGTAGGCCAGAGCTGTTTGGACAGTTGTCTGAAAACACAAACGCGGCTTATGTTTCGGGTCATAGGTATGGCAGGACTGATCTACAGACCATGAGGAGAACTCTTCAGGATATGAAAAAAGGGCGAGTGTGAGGCTCGTGCTCAAGTTTTTGTCTCTGGATATCGTGTCACTCATGGTCGTGAAATTTCCAGGTGACTTCATGGGAAATGGACGAGTCTTACTCTCTGGGGTTTTGCCCCGTCCCAAGAGTTTTGGGTCATTCTGGGGATGGAAGAAGTCCGTTTTGTTGTTGTTGTTGTTGATTTGCTTTGTTTTGTTTTTTAACCTCAGGTGTCTCACCAAATGAGGTATTCCAGAGTAGAGCCCTGGGGAGGGCCGACCGGACAACCAGAAATCTGGTTAAAAATTGTGGCCTAGGGACATGTCAAGCCCATTATGACATCTAATGGTCGAGCCACTGAGAGGACTTACTAGAGCACAGGACTCACGCTGAGGGTCACAATGCGTGTTTATGCCCTCTTCGCACTCAAGAATTGGCGGGGCCTCCGGGTGAATGCTGGTTTCTCCTACACTGAACATTGGACAACATGCCAACCACAAGGTTTCTTGCCATGGGTAAGGACAAGGTCTGATTTCTGCATCACAGGCACCCCTGGGCAGTGGTTGGAGATAAGGTCTAGGTTCTGAAGCCTGAAAAACCGCAGTTGGGAAGAGATGATAACCTAAGGCCATGGCGGTTCTGATGTGCTCAGTGTGCGGTCAGCTTTCTGGGTGTTGGTCAGGAGGTCCGAGCTCAGGTTGTGTCAGACAGTGCATTAGTGCCCAGGTTAGTCTATATACTTTGGGTATAGTCGAATGCCATGTAGATTTATCCTCATATAAGGTGCCTGGGCAGCTCATTAGGCCAAATTTTTTTTCTAGAGGGCAGGCAGAGTGCTGCATTGTGGGTCTGGAATTGCGAAACTTCCGGGCTTCGGGGCCTGGAGTGTGAGGACGGAAGTCTGAGAACACAAGCTAGACTTGGGTTTCAGGGCGAGGGCACGGCATGTACCCCCTGCAGATCTTAACAAATATCTCATGCATCTGAAGTCAGGGCGAGGATCAGAAGTTGGCTCAGGTTGGAGTTTCTGTGCATGACGGCCCCTTCATGAAGGGAGTGGAATCTCGAGGCCATGGAGGTTTTCCCACGTTCGGAGTTGTGGGATGCCCCCTTCAAGGATTCCTTCTGCGGGACAATTGAGACTTGTTGGGCAGCTCCAGGACATCCCATATGGAATGACTCCAGGGCACCGTTCGAGGATGGATGCCTGGGAAGCCCGCCTCGCATTCCAATTGTCTACTAGCAACAAGACAGTTTAGATCTGATGGCTTAGCGGGAGAAACCGGGGTGGCTGACTTGAAATGGACTTTCCTGAGCATGGGTCCTAATGTGTGTTTGTGTCCATGAGGGCCTTAAAATGGGGCGGTGGCACCGGGACCCTGAAGTATTCTCCTAAGCTTTTGACATAGCTCGATGCACAAGGTTCCTTGTGGAGACGAGATTTGTTTTGATGGGTGCCTCAGGAAAACCTCTATGCTGGTATTGGTATCCAGGCTTTTGAGGAGACATGCCTGTAATCCAAAGCAATGTATCCGATTATGGCCTAAGGTCCTGTCTGGTTCAATCTTCTTCTCAGGGGACATCCATCTATGGTATGAGTGGAGGTAGATGCTCAGCTGGTATCAGACCGCCCTTGTTTGTCCCGGGCGACCTGCACTATTGGGATGGCCTCAGGGATTTGGAGGGTTCTCCAAATTTTACTGTTTTGGACAATGGCATCGGCAGAATTCCCATGGATTGGGTAGGCACAGTCCTACTGTGTGACTCCAGGGGCCCCAGCTTGGATGGTGTGTGGCCCAGGACTTTGAGGACAGAAGTCTGAAAACACAAACTCAGCTTAGGTTTGGGGACGTAGGTATGGCCGGCCTGATGTATAAACCATGAGAAGAACTCTTCCGGATATGAAGAAAGAGTGAGTCTGAGGGGCTTGCTCAGGATTTTGTCTCTGGATTTTGTATCAGAGATGGCCGTGGAATGTCGGGGAGGCCTCATGGGCCATGGACGAATCTTCCTCTCTGTAGATTTGGCCCGATCCCAATTGTTTTTCGTCAAACTGTGGAATGGGAGGACTCCTTTCAGGTTTGTTACCTCAGGTGTCCCGCCAAAAGAGGAATTCCAAAGAAGAGCCCTGGGGAAAAGTGAAGGGAGAACCCGAACTATGGGTAAAATTTGGGGCCTAGGGGCATGGCATGCCCAATATGCTATCTCTTCATCCAGCCACTGAGAGGCCTTATTGAGGACTGGGATCAGGGTGAGGGTCACAATGTGTGGTTTTGACCAATGTGTCCCGCAAACATGAGCGGGGCCTCATGGGCCACCCTGGTTTCAACTACACTGAACGTTGGACAACATGCCAACCACATGGTTTCTTGCCACGGGGAAGGAGTTGTGATTTCTGCATCACTTTCAAGCCTGGGCAGTGATTGGAGATAAGGTCTAGGTTCTGAAACTTGACAACCGAGGTTGGGAAGAGATGACGACCTAAGACCATGGCGTGTCCGATGTGCTCAGTGAGCGGCCAGCTTTCTGTGTGGGGCCAGGTAATCCAGGCTCAGGCTGTGTCAAAAAGGGCAATAGTGCCCAGGTCAGCCTATATATTTGGGGTACAGTCGTATGGCGTGCAGGTTGATCCTCTTTTGGAGTTTCTGGGTAGCCCCAGAGGGCAATGTTTTTCTTCCTGAGGGCAGGAAGAGTGCTGCATTATAGTTCTGGTTTTCAAACTGGAGGCTTGTGGGCCAGTAGTCTGAGGAAGGAAATCTGAGAACAAGCTAGGCTTAGGTTTCTGGGTGAGGACAAGGCAGGAACAATCTACAGACCTGAATCGAGATCTCGTGCTTATGATGTCAGGGCGAGGATCAGAAGATCGCTCAGGTTGGAGTTTCTGTCCCTGATGGCCCTTCATGAAGGGGTGGGGGGGTCATGAGGCCGTGGGGGTTTTCCCACGATGTTAGTTGTGAGAAGCTCCAAACTGCAAAGATTCTTCTGCAGGACAATTGAGACCTGTTGGTTGGCTCCAGGGCAAGGATTCCGAGCAGGGTTCTAAGGATGGATGGCTGGGTAGCCCACCTCGCATTCCAATTGTGTCCTAGCAACAAGACAGGTTAGATCTGCTGGATCTGGGGGAGCAACCCAGGAGGCTGAGTTGAAATAAACTCTCCTGTGGATGGGTCCTAATGTCTTTTTGTGTCTATGGAGACCTTGGAATGTAGCGGTGGCACTGGGGTCCTGAAGGGTTTTTCCAAAGAGAGGCTTTGACACAGCTCCAACGTGCAAGTTTCCCATATGTAGATGAGATGTTTTCTGATGGGTGAGTCAAGAAACAGCCATATGCTGGTATTGAAATCCAGGCCTCTGAGGAGAGATGACTGGATACCACAGCAATGGATCCGAATAGTGCCTAGGGGCCTGTTCGTTCCTTTTTACCTCTGGGGACATCAGTCTATGCGTCTGAGTGCAGGTAGGTGCTCAGATGAGCTCAGATTGCCCCTGTTTGTCCTGGGAAGCCACCACTATTGGGATGGCCTCAGGCAGTTTGGAGGTTTATCCTATTAGTAGGGTTGTGGCCATTGGAATGGGCACATACAATTCCCTTGGAGAGGGCAAGTACAGTCCTCAGGTTTGGCTCCAGGGGCCTGAGCCTGTAGGGTGTGTAGGCCAGAGCTGTTTGGACAGTTGTCTGAAAACACAAACGCGGCTTATGTTTCGGGTCATAGGTATGGCAGGACTGATCTACAGACCATGAGGAGAACTCTTCAGGATATGAAAAAAGGGCGAGTGTGAGGCTCGTGCTGAAGTTTTTGTCTCTGGATATCGTGTCACTCATGGTCGTGAAATTTCCAGGTGACTTCATGGGAAATGGACGAGTCTTACTCTCTGGGGTTTTGCCCAGTCCCAAGAATTTTGGGTCATTCTGGGGATGGAAGAAGTCCGTTTTGTTGTTGTTGTTGTTGATTTGCTTTGTTTTGTTTTTTATCCTCAGGTGTCTCACCAAATGAGGTATTCCAGAGTAGAGCCCTGGGGAGGGCCGACCGGACAACCAGAAATCTGGTTAAAAATTGTGGCCTAGGGACATGTCAAGCCCATTATGACATCTAATGGTCGAGCCACTGAGAGGACTTACTAGAGCACAGGACTCACGCTGAGGGTCACAATGCGTGTTTATGCCCTCTTCGCACTCAAGAATTGGCGGGGCCTCCGGGTGAATGCTGGTTTCTCCTACACTGAACGTTGGACAACATGCCAACCACAAGGTTTCTTGCCATGGGTAAGGACAAGGTCTGATTTCTGCATCACAGGCACCCCTGGGCAGTGGTTGGAGATAAGGTCTAGGTTCTGAAGCCTGAAAAACCGCAGTTGGGAAGAGATGATAACCTAAGGCCATGGCGGTTCTGATGTGCTCAGTGTGCGGTCAGCTTTCTGGGTGTTGGTCAGGAGGTCCGAGCTCAGGTTGTGTCAGACAGTGCATTAGTGCCCAGGTTAGACTATATACTTTGGGTATAGTCGAATGCCATGTAGATTTATCCTCATATAAGGTGCCTGGGCAGCTCATTAGGCCAAATTTTTTTTCTAGAGGGCAGGCAGAGTGCTGCATTGTGGGTCTGGAATTGCGAAACTTCCGGGCTTCGGGGCCTGGAGTGTGAGGACGGAAGTCTGAGAACACAAGCTAGACTTGGGTTTCAGGGCGAGGGCACGGCAGGTACCCCCTGCAGATCTTAACAAATATCTCATGCATCTGAAGTCAGGGCGAGGATCAGAAGTTGGCTCAGGTTGGAGTTTCTGTGCATGACGGCCCCTTCATGAAGGGAGCGGAATCTCGAGGCCATGGAGGTTTTCCCACGTTGGGAGTTGTGGGATGCCCCCTTCAAGGATTCCTTCTGCGGGACAATTGAGACTTGTTGGGCAGCTCCAGGACATCCCAAATGGAATGACTCCAGGGCACCGTTCGAGGATGGATGCCTGGGAAGCCCGCCTCGCATTCCAATTGTCTCCTAGCAACAAGACAGTTTAGATCTGATGGCTTAGCGGGAGAAACCGGGGTGGCTGACTTGAAATGGACTTTCCTGAGGATGGGTCCTAATGTGTGTTTGTGTCCATGAGGGCCTTAAAATGGGGCGGTGGCACCGGGACCCTGAAGTATTCTCCTAAGCTTTTGACATAGCTCGATGCACAAGGTTCCTTGTGGAGACGAGATTTGTTTTGATGGGTGCCTCAGGAAAACCTCTATGCTGGTATTGGTTTCCAGGCTTTTGAGGAGACATGCCTGTAATCCAAAGCAATGTATCCGATTATGGCCTAAGGTCCTGTCTGGTTCAATCTTCTTCTCAGGGGACATCCATCTATGGTATGAGTGGAGGTAGATGCTCAGCTGGTATCAGACCGCCCTTGTTTGTCCCGGGCGACCTGCACTATTGGGATGGCCTCAGGGATTTGGAGGGTTCTCCAAATTTTACTGTTTTGGACAATGGCATCGGCAGAATTTCCATGGATTGGGTAGGCACAGTCCTACTGTGTGACTCCAGGGGCCCCAGCCTGGAGGGTGTGTGGCCTAGGACTTTGAGGACAGAAGTCTGAAAACACAAACTCAGCTTAGGTTTGGGGACGTAGGTATGGCAGGCCCGATCTATAAACCATGAGAAGAACTCTTCCGGATATGAAGAAAGAGCGAGTCTGAGGCGCTTGCTCAGGCTTTTGTCTCTGGATTTTGTATCAGAGATGGCCGTGGAATGTCGGGGAGGCCTCATGGGCCATGGACGAATCTTCCTCTCTGTGGATTTGGCCCGATCCCAATTGTTTTTCGTCAAACTGTGGAATGGGAGGACTCCTTTCAGGTTTGTTACCTCAGGTGTCCCGCCAAAAGAGGAATTCCAAAGAAGAGCCCTGGGGAAAAGTGAAGGGAGAACCCGAACTATGGGTAAAATTTGGGGCCTAGGGGCATGGCATGCCCAATATGCTATCTCTTCATCCAGCCACTGAGAGGCCTTATTGAGGACTGGGATCAGGGTGAGGGTCACAATGTGTGGTTTTGACCAATGTGTCCCGCAAACATGAGCGGGGCCTCATGGGCCACCCTGGTTTCAACTACACTGAACGTTGGACAACATGCCAACCACATGGTTTCTTGCCACGGGGAAGGAGTTGTGATTTCTGCATCACTTTCAAGCCTGGGCAGTGATTGGAGATAAGGTCTAGGTTCTGAAACTTGACAACCGAGGTTGGGAAGAGATGACGACCTAAGACCATGGCGTGTCCAATGTGCCCAGTGAGCGGCCAGCTTTCTGTGTGGGGCCAGGTAATCCAGGCTCAGGCTGTGTCAAAAAGGGCAATAGTGCCCAGGTCAGCCTATATATTTGGGGTACAGTCGTATGGCGTGCAGGTTGATCCTCTTTTGGAGTTTCTGGGTAGCCCCAGAGGGCAATGTTTTTCTTCCTGAGGGCAGGAAGAGTGCTGCATTATAGTTCTGGTTTTCAAACTGGAGGCTTGTGGGCCAGTAGTCTGAGGAAGGAAATCTGAGAACAAGCTAGGCTTAGGTTTCTGGGTGAGGACAAGGCAGGAACAATCTACAGACCTGAATCGAGATCTCGTGCTTATGATGTCAGGGCGAGGATCAGAAGATCGCTCAGGTTGGAGTTTCTGTCCCTGATGGCCCTTCATGAAGGGGTGGGGGGGTCATGAGGCCGTGGGGGTTTTCCCACGATGTTAGTTGTGAGAAGCTCCAAACTGCAAAGATTCTTCTGCAGGACAATTGAGACCTGTTGGTTGGCTCCAGGGCAAGGATTCCGAGCAGGGTTCTAAGGATGGATGGCTGGGTAGCCCACCTCGCATTCCAATTGTGTCCTAGCAACAAGACAGGTTAGATCTGCTGGATCTGGGGGAGCAACCCAGGAGGCTGAGTTGAAATACACTCTCCTGTGGATGGGTCCTAATGTCTTTTTGTGTCTATGGAGACCTTGGAATGTAGCGGTGGCACTGGGGTCCTGAAGGGTTTTTCCAAACAGAGGCTTTGACACAGCTCCAACGTGCAAGTTTCCCATATGTAGATGAGATGTTTTCTGATGGGTGAGTCAAGAAACAGCCATACGCTGGTATTGAAATCCAGGCCTCTGAGGAGAGATGACTGGATACCACAGCAATGGATCCGAATAGTGCCTAGGGGCCTGTTCGTTCCTTTTTACCTCTGGGGACATCAGTCTATGCGTCTGAGTGCAGGTAGGTGCTCAGATGAGCTCAGATTGCCCCTGTTTGTCCTGGGAAGCCACCACTATTGGGATGGCCTCAGGCAGTTTGGAGGTTTATCCTATTAGTAGGGTTGTGGCCATTGGAATGGGCACATACAATTCCCTTGGAGAGGGCAAGTACAGTCCTCAGGTTTGGCTCCAGGGGCCTGAGCCTGTAGGGTGTGTAGGCCAGAGCTGTTTGGACAGTTGTCTGAAAACACAAACGCGGCTTATGTTTCGGGTCATAGGTATGGCAGGACTGATCTACAGACCATGAGGAGAACTCTTCAGGATATGAAAAAAGGGCGAGTGTGAGGCTCGTGCTGAAGTTTTTGTCTCTGGATATCGTGTCACTCATGGTCGTGAAATTTCCAGGTGACTTCATGGGAAATGGACGAGTCTTACTCTCTGGGGTTTTGCCCAGTCCCAAGAATTTTGGGTCATTCTGGGGATGGAAGAAGTCCGTTTTGTTGTTGTTGTTGTTGATTTGCTTTGTTTTGTTTTTTATCCTCAGGTGTCTCACCAAATGAGGTATTCCAGAGTAGAGCCCTGGGGAGGGCCGACCGGACAACCAGAAATCTGGTTAAAAATTGTGGCCTAGGGACATGTCAAGCCCATTATGACATCTAATGGTCGAGCCACTGAGAGGACTTACTAGAGCACAGGACTCACGCTGAGGGTCACAATGCGTGTTTATGCCCTCTTCGCACTCAAGAATTGGCGGGGCCTCCGGGTGAATGCTGGTTTCTCCTACACTGAACGTTGGACAACATGCCAACCACAAGGTTTCTTGCCATGGGTAAGGACAAGGTCTGATTTCTGCATCACAGGCACCCCTGGGCAGTGGTTGGAGATAAGGTCTAGGTTCTGAAGCCTGAAAAACCGCAGTTGGGAAGAGATGATAACCTAAGGCCATGGCGGTTCTGATGTGCTCAGTGTGCGGTCAGCTTTCTGGGTGTTGGTCAGGAGGTCCGAGCTCAGGTTGTGTCAGACAGTGCATTAGTGCCCAGGTTAGACTATATACTTTGGGTATAGTCGAATGCCATGTAGATTTATCCTCATATAAGGTGCCTGGGCAGCTCATTAGGCCAAATTTTTTTTCTAGAGGGCAGGCAGAGTGCTGCATTGTGGGTCTGGAATTGCGAAACTTCCGGGCTTCGGGGCCTGGAGTGTGAGGACGGAAGTCTGAGAACACAAGCTAGACTTGGGTTTCAGGGCGAGGGCACGGCAGGTACCCCCTGCAGATCTTAACAAATATCTCATGCATCTGAAGTCAGGGCGAGTATCAGAAGTTGGCTCAGGTTGGAGTTTCTGTGCATGACGGCCCCTTCATGAAGGGAGCGGAATCTCGAGGCCATGGAGGTTTTCCCACGTTGGGAGTTGTGGGATGCCCCCTTCAAGGATTCCTTCTGCGGGACAATTGAGACTTGTTGGGCAGCTCCAGGACATCCCATATGGAATGACTCCAGGGCACCGTTCGAGGATGGATGCCTGGGAAGCCCGCCTCGCATTCCAATTGTCTCCTAGCAACAAGACAGTTTAGATCTGATGGCTTAGCGGGAGAAACCGGGGTGGCTGACTTGAAATGGACTTTCTTGAGGATGGGTCCTAATGTGTGTTTGTGTCCATGAGGGCCTTAAAATGGGGCGGTGGCACCGGGACCCTGAAGTATTCTCCTAAGCTTTTGACATAGCTCGATGCACAAGGTTCCTTGTGGAGACGAGATTTGTTTTGATGGGTGCCTCAGGAAAACCTCTATGCTGGTATTGGTATCCAGGCTTTTGAGGAGACATGCCTGTAATCCAAAGCAATGTATCCGATTATGGCCTAAGGTCCTGTCTGGTTCAATCTTCTTCTCAGGGGACATCCATCTATGGTATGAGTGGAGGTAGATGCTCAGCTGGTATCAGACCGCCCTTGTTTGTCCCGGGCGACCTGCACTATTGGGATGGCCTCAGCGATTTGGAGGGTTCTCCAAATTTTACTGTTTTGGACAATGGCATCGGCAGAATTCCCATGGATTGGGTAGGCACAGTCCTACTGTGTGACTCTAGGGGCCCCAGCTTGGATGGTGTGTGGCCCAGGACTTTGAGGACAGAAGTCTGAAAACACAAACTCAGCTTAGGTTTGGGGACGTAGGTATGGCAGGCCTGATGTATAAACCATGAGAAGAACTCTTCCGGATATGAAGAAAGAGTGAGTCTGAGGGGCTTGCTCAGGCTTTTGTCTCTGGATTTTGTATCAGAGATGGCCGTGGAATGTCGGGGAGGCCTCATGGGCCATGGACGAATCTTCCTCTCTGTGGATTTGGCCCGATCCCAATTGTTTTTCGTCAAACTGTGGAATGGGAGGACTCCTTTCAGGTTTGTTACCTCAGGTGTCCCGCCAAAAGAGGAATTCCAAAGAAGAGCCCTGGGGAAAAGTGAAGGGAGAACCCGAACTATGGGTAAAATTTGGGGCCTAGGGGCATGGCATGCCCAATATGCTATCTCTTCATCCAGCCACTGAGAGGCCTTATTGAGGACTGGGATCAGGGTGAGGGTCACAATGTGTGGTTTTGACCAATGTGTCCCGCAAACATGAGCGGGGCCTCATGGGCCACCCTGGTTTCAACTACACAGAACGTTGGACAACATGCCAACCACATGGTTTCTTGCCACGGGGAAGGAGTTGTGATTTCTGCATCACTTTCAAGCCTGGGCAGTGATTGGAGATAAGGTCTAGGTTCTGAAACTTGACAACCGAGGTTGGGAAGAGATGACGACCTAAGACCATGGCGTGTCCGATGTGCTCAGTGAGCGGCCAGCTTTCTGTGTGGGGCCAGGTAATCCAGGCTCAGGCTGTGTCAAAAAGGGCAATAGTGCCCAGGTCAGCCTATATATTTGGGGTACAGTCGTATGGCGTGCAGGTTGATCCTCTTTTGGAGTTTCTGGGTAGCCCCAGAGGGCAATGTTTTTCTTCCTGAGGGCAGGAAGAGTGCTGCATTATAGTTCTGGTTTTCAAACTGGAGGCTTGTGGGCCAGTAGTCTGAGGAAGGAAATCTGAGAACAAGCTAGGCTTAGGTTTCTGGGTGAGGACAAGGCAGGAACAATCTACAGACCTGAATCGAGATCTCGTGCTTATGATGTCAGGGCGAGGATCAGAAGATCGCTCAGGTTGGAGTTTCTGTCCCTGATGGCCCTTCATGAAGGGGTGGGGGGGTCATGAGGCCGTGGGGGTTTTCCCACGATGTTAGTTGTGAGAAGCTCCAAACTGCAAAGATTCTTCTGCAGGACAATTGAGACCTGTTGGTTGGCTCCAGGGCAAGGATTCCGAGCAGGGTTCTAAGGATGGATGGCTGGGTAGCCCACCTCGCATTCCAATTGTGTCCTAGCAACAAGACAGGTTAGATCTGCTGGATCTGGGGGAGCAACCCAGGAGGCTGAGTTGAAATACACTCTCCTGTGGATGGGTCCTAATGTCTTTTTGTGTCTATGGAGACCTTGGAATGTAGCGGTGGCACTGGGGTCCTGAAGGGTTTTTCCAAACAGAGGCTTTGACACAGCTCCAACGTGCAAGTTTCCCATATGTAGATGAGATGTTTTCTGATGGGTGAGTCAAGAAACAGCCATACGCTGGTATTGAAATCCAGGCCTCTGAGGAGAGATGACTGGATACCACAGCAATGGATCCGAATAGTGCCTAGGGGCCTGTTCGTTCCTTTTTACCTCTGGGGACATCAGTCTATGCGTCTGAGTGCAGGTAGGTGCTCAGATGAGCTCAGATTGCCCCTGTTTGTCCTGGGAAGCCACCACTATTGGGATGGCCTCAGGCAGTTTGGAGGTTTATCCTATTAGTAGGGTTGTGGCCATTGGAATGGGCACATACAATTCCCTTGGAGAGGGCAAGTACAGTCCTCAGGTTTGGCTCCAGGGGCCTGAGCCTGTAGGGTGTGTAGGCCAGAGCTGTTTGGACAGTTGTCTGAAAACACAAACGCGGCTTATGTTTCGGGTCATAGGTATGGCAGGACTGATCTACAGACCATGAGGAGAACTCTTCAGGATATGAAAAAAGGGCGAGTGTGAGGCTCGTGCTGAAGTTTTTGTCTCTGGATATCGTGTCACTCATGGTCGTGAAATTTCCAGGTGACTTCATGGGAAATGGACGAGTCTTACTCTCTGGGGTTTTGCCCCGTCCCAAGAGTTTTGGGTCATTCTGGGGATGGAAGAAGTCCGTTTTGTTGTTGTTGTTGTTGATTTGCTTTGTTTTGTTTTTTAACCTCAGGTGTCTCACAAATGAGGTATTCCAGAGTAGAGCCCTGGGGAGGGCCGACCGGACAACCAGAAATCTGGTTAAAAATTGTGGCCTAGGGACATGTCAAGCCCATTATGACATCTAATGGTCGAGCCACTGAGAGGACTTACTAGAGCACAGGACTCACGCTGAGGGTCACAATGCGTGTTTATGCCCTCTTCGCACTCAAGAATTGGCGGGGCCTCCGGGTGAATGCTGGTTTCTCCTACACTGAACGTTGGACAACATGCCAACCACAAGGTTTCTTGCCATGGGTAAGGACAAGGTCAGATTTCTGCATCACAGGCACCCCTGGGCAGTGGTTGGAGATAAGGTCTAGGTTCTGAAGCCTGAAAAACCGCAGTTGGGAAGAGATGATAACCTAAGGCCATGGCGGTTCTGATGTGCTCAGTGTGCGGTCAGCTTTCTGGGTGTTGGTCAGGAGGTCCGAGCTCAGGTTGTGTCAGACAGTGCATTAGTGCCCAGGTTAGTCTATATACTTTGGGTATAGTCGAATGCCATGTAGATTTATCCTCATATAAGGTGCCTGGGCAGCTCATTAGGCCAAATTTTTTTTCTAGAGGGCAGGCAGAGTGCTGCATTGTGGGTCTGGAATTGCGAAACTTCCGGGCTTCGGGGCCTGGAGTGTGAGGACGGACGTCTGAGAACACAAGCTAGACTTGGGTTTCAGGGCGAGGGCACGGCAGGTACCCCCTGCAGATCTTAACAAATATCTCATGCATCTGAAGTCAGGGCGAGGATCAGAAGTTGGCTCAGGTTGGAGTTTCTGTGCATGACGGCCCCTTCATGAAGGGAGCGGAATCTCGAGGCCATGGAGGTTTTCCCACGTTGGGAGTTGTGGGATGCCCCCTTCAAGGATTCCTTCTGCGGGACAATTGAGACTTGTTGGTCAGCTCCAGGACATCCCATATGGAATGACTCCAGGGCACCGTTCGAGGATGGATGCCTGGGAAGCCCGCCTCGCATTCCAATTGTCTCCTAGCAACAAGACAGTTTAGATCTGATGGCTTAGCGGGAGAAACCGGGGTGGCTGACTTGAAATGGACTTTCCTGAGGATGGGTCCTAATGTGTGTTTGTGTCCATGAGGGCCTTAAAATGGGGCGGTGGCACCGGGACCCTGAAGTATTCTCCTAAGCTTTTGACATAGCTCGATGCACAAGGTTCCTTGTGGAGACGAGATTTGTTTTGATGGGTGCCTCAGGAAAACCTCTATGCTGGTATTGGTTTCCAGGCTTTTGAGGAGACATGCCTGTAATCCAAAGCAATGTATCCGATTATGGCCTAAGGTCCTGTCTGGTTCAATCTTCTTCTCAGGGGACATCCATCTATGGTATGAGTGGAGGTAGATGCTCAGCTGGTATCAGACCGCCCTTGTTTGTCCCGGGCGACCTGCACTATTGGGATGGCCTCAGCGATTTGGAGGGTTCTCCAAATTTTACTGTTTTGGACAATGGCATCGGCAGAATTCCCATGGATTGGGTAGGCACAGTCCTACTGTGTGACTCCAGGGGCCCCAGCCTGGAGGGTGTGTGGCCCAGGACTTTGAGGACAGAAGTCTGAAAACACAAACTCAGCTTAGGTTTGGGGACGTAGGTATGGCAGGCCCGATCTATAAACCATGAGAAGAACTCTTCCGGATATGAAGAAAGAGCGAGTCTGAGGCGCTTGCTCAGGCTTTTGTCTCTGGATTTTGTATCAGAGATGGCCGAGGAATGTCGGGGAGGCCTCATGAGCCATGGACGAATCTTCCTCTCTGTGGATTTGGCCCGATCCCAATTGTTTTTCGTCAAACTGTGGAATGGGAGGACTCCTTTCAGGTTTGTTACCTCAGGTGTCCCGCCAAAAGAGGAATTCCAAAGAAGAGCCCTGGGGAAAAGTGAAGGGAGAACCCGAACTATGGGTAAAATTTGGGGCCTAGGGGCATGGCATGCCCAATATGCTATCTCTTCATCCAGCCACTGAGAGGCCTTATTGAGGACTGGGATCAAGGTGAGGGTCACAATGTGTGGTTTTGACCAATGTGGCCCGCAAACATGAGCGGGGCCTCATGGGCCACCCTGGTTTCAACTACACTGAACGTTGGACAACATGCCAACCACATGGTTTCTTGCCACGGGGAAGGAGTTGTGATTTCTGCATCACTTTCAAGCCTGGGCAGTGATTGGAGATAAGGTCTAGGTTCTGAAACTTGACAACCGAGGTTGGGAAGAGATGACGACCTAAGACCATGGCGTGTCCGATGTGCTCAGTGAGCGGCCAGCTTTCTGTGTGGGGCCAGGTAATCCAGGCTCAGGCTGTGTCAAAAAGGGCAATAGTGCCCAGGTCAGCCTATATATTTGGGGTACAGTCGTATGGCGTGCAGGTTGATCCTCTTTTGGAGTTTCTGGGTAGCCCCAGAGGGCAATGTTTTTCTTCCTGAGGGCAGGAAGAGTGCTGCATTATAGTTCTGGTTTTCAAACTGGAGGCTTGTGGGCCAGTAGTCTGAGGAAGGAAATCTGAGAACAAGCTAGGCTTAGGTTTCTGGGTGAGGACAAGGCAGGAACAATCTACAGACCTGAATCGAGATCTCGTGCTTATGATGTCAGGGCGAGGATCAGAAGATCGCTCAGGTTGGAGTTTCTGTCCCTGATGGCCCTTCATGAAGGGGTGGGGGGGTCATGAGGCCGTGGGGGTTTTCCCACGATGTTAGTTGTGAGAAGCTCCAAACTGCAAAGATTCTTCTGCAGGACAATTGAGACCTGTTGGTTGGCTCCAGGGCAAGGATTCCGAGCAGGGTTCTAAGGATGGATGGCTGGGTAGCCCACCTCGCATTCCAATTGTGTCCTAGCAACAAGACAGGTTAGATCTGCTGGATCTGGGGGAGCAACCCAGGAGGCTGAGTTGAAATAAACTCTCCTGTGGATGGGTCCTAATGTCTTTTTGTGTCTATGGAGACCTTGGAATGTAGCGGTGGCACTGGGGTCCTGAATGGTTTTTCCAAAGAGAGGCTTTGACACAGCTCCAACGTGCAAGTTTCCCATATGTAGATGAGATGTTTTCTGATGGGTGAGTCAAGAAACAGCCATACGCTGGTATTGAAATCCAGGCCTCTGAGGAGAGATGACTGGATACCACAGCAATGGATCTGAATAGTGCCTAGGGGCCTGTTCGTTCCTTTTTACCTCTGGGGACATCAGTCTATGCGTCTGAGTGCAGGTAGGTGCTCAGATGAGCTCAGATTGCCCCTGTTTGTCCTGGGAAGCCACCACTATTGGGATGGCCTCAGGCAGTTTGGAGGTTTATCCTATTAGTAGGGTTGTGGCCATTGGAATGGGCACATACAATTCCCTTGGAGAGGGCAAGTACAGTCCTCAGGTTTGGCTCCAGGGGCCTGAGCCTGTAGGGTGTGTAGGCCAGAGCTGTTTGGACAGTTGTCTGAAAACACAAACGCGGCTTATGTTTCGGGTCATAGGTATGGCAGGACTGATCTACAGACCATGAGGAGAACTCTTCAGGATATGAAAAAAGGGCGAGTGTGAGGCTCGTGCTCAAGTTTTTGTCTCTGGATATCGTGTAACTCATGGTCTTGAAATTTCCAGGTGACTTCATGGGAAATGGACGAGTCTTACTCTCTGGGGTTTTGCCCCGTCCCAAGAGTTTTGGGTCATTCTGGGGATGGAAGAAGTCCGTTTTGTTGTTGTTGTTGTTGATTTGCTTTGTTTTGTTTTTTAACCTCAGGTGTCTCACCAAATGAGGTATTCCAGAGTAGAGCCCTGGGGAGGGCCGACCGGACAACCAGAAATCTGGTTAAAAATTGTGGCCTAGGGACATGTCAAGCCCATTATGACATCTAATGGTCGAGCCACTGAGAGGACTTACTAGAGCACAGGACTCACGCTGAGGGTCCCAATGCGTGTTTATGCCCTCTTCGCACTCAAGAATTGGCGGGGCCTCCGGGTGAATGCTGGTTTCTCCTACACTGAACGTTGGACAACATGCCAACCACAAGGTTTCTTGCCATGGGTAAGGACAAGGTCTGATTTCTGCATCACAGGCACCCCTGGGCAGTGGTTGGAGATAAGGTCTAGGTTCTGAAGCCTGAAAAACCGCAGTTGGGAAGAGATGATAACCTAAGGCCATGGCGGTTCTGATGTGCTCAGTGTGCGGTCAGCTTTCTGGGTGTTGGTCAGGAGGTCCGAGCTCAGGTTGTGTCAGACAGTGCATTAGTGCCCAGGTTAGACTATATACTTTGGGTATAGTCGAATGCCATGTAGATTTATCCTCATATAAGGTGCCTGGGCAGCTCATTAGGCCAAATTTTTTTTCTAGAGGGCAGGCAGAGTGCTGCATTGTGGGTCTGGAATTGCGAAACTTCCGGGCTTCGGGCCTGGAGTGTGAGTACGGAAGTCTGAGAACACAAGCTAGACTTTGGTTTCAGGGCCAGGGCACGGCAGGTACCCCTGTAGATCTGAACCTATATCTCATGCATCTGAAGTCAGGGCGAGGATCAGAAGTTGGCTCAGGTTGGAGTTTCTGTGCATGACGGCCCCTTCATGAAGGGAGCGGAATCTCGAGGCCATGGAGGTTTTCCCACGTTGGGAGTTGTGGGATGCCCCCTTCAAGGATTCCTTCTGCGGGACAATTGAGACTTGTTGGGCAGCTCCAGGACATCCCATATGGAATGACTCCAGGGCACCGTTCGAGGATGGATGCCTGGGAAGCCCGCCTCGCATTCCAATTGTCTCCTAGCAACAAGACAGTTTAGATCTGATGGCTTAGCGGGAGAAACCGGGGTGGCTGACTTGAAATGGACTTTCCTGAGGATGGGTCCTAATGTGTGTTTGTGTCCATGAGGGCCTTAAAATGGGGCGGTGGCACCAGGACCCTGAAGTATTCTCCTAAGCTTTTGACATAGCTCGATGCACAAGGTTCCTTGTGGAGACGAGATTTGTTTTGATGGGTGCCTCAGGAAAACCTCTATGCTGGTATTGGTATCCAGGCTTTTGAGGAGACATGCCTGTAATCCAAAGCAATGTATCCGGTTATGGCCTAAGGTCCTGTCTGGTTCAATCTTCTTCTCAGGGGACATCCATCTATGGTATGAGTGGAGGTAGATGCTCAGCTGGTATCAGACCGCCCTTGTTTGTCCCGGGCGACCTGCACTATTGGGATGGCCTCAGGGATTTGGAGGGTTCTCCAAATTTTACTGTTTTGGACAATGGCATCGGCAGAATTTCCATGGATTGGGTAGGCACAGTCCTAATGTGTGACTCCAGGGGCCCCAGCCTGGAGGGTGTGTGGCCCAGGACTTTGAGGACAGAAGTCTGAAAACACAAACTCAGCTTAGGTTTGGGGACGTAGGTATGGCAGGCCCGATCTATAAACCATGAGAAGAACTCTTCCGGATATGAAGAAAGAGCGAGTCTGAGGCGCTTGCTCAGGCTTTTGTCTCTGGATTTTGTATCAGAGATGGCCGTGGAATGTCGGGGAGGCCTCATGGGCCATGGACGAATCTTCCTCTCTGTGGATTTGGCCCGATCTCAATTGTTTTTCGTCAATCTGTGGAATGGGAGGACTCCTTTCAGGTTTGTTACCTCAGGTGTCCCGCCAAAAGAGGAATTCCAAAGAAGAGCCCTGGCGAAAAGTGAAGGGAGAACCCGAACTATGGGTAAAATTTGGGGCCTAGGGGCATGGCAAGCCCAATATGCAATCTCTTCATCCAGCCACTGAGAGGCCTTATTGAGGACTGGGATCAGGGTGAGGGTCACAATGTGTGGTTTTGACCAATGTGCCCCGCAAACATGAGCGGGGCCTCATGGGCCACCCTGGTTTCAACTACACTGAACGTTGGACAACATGCCAACCACATGGTTTCTTGCCACGGGGAAGGAGTTGTGTTTTCTGCATCACTTTCAAGCCTGGGCAGTTATTGGAGATAAGGTCTAGGTTCTGAAACTTGACAACCGAGGTTGGGAAGAGATGACGAACTAAGACCATGGCGGGTCCGATGTGCTCAGTGAGCGGCCAGCTTTCTGTGTGGGGCTAGGTAATCCAGGCTCAGGCTGTGTCAAAAAGGGCAATAGTGCCCAGGTCAGCCTATATATTTGGGGTACAGTCGTATGGCGTGCAGGTTGATCGTCTTTTCGAGTTTCTGGGTAGCCCCAGAGGGCAATGTTTTTCTTCCTGAGGGCAGGAAGAGTGCTGCAATATAGTTCTGGTTTTCAAACTGGAGGCTTGTGGGCCAGTAGTCTGAGGAAGGAAATCTGAGAACAAGCTAGGCTTAGGTTTCTGGGTGAGGACAAGGCAGGAAAAATCTACAGACCTGAATCGAGATCTCGTGCTTATGATGTCAGGGCGAGGATCAGAAGATCGCTCAGGTTGGTGTTTCTGTCCCTGATGGCCCTTCATGAAGGGGCGGGGGGGTCATGAGGCCGTGGGGGTTTTCCCACGATGTTAGTTGTGAGAAGCTCCAAACTGCAAAGATTCTTCTGCAGGACAATTGAGACCTGTTGGTTGGCTCCAGGGCAACGATTCCGAGCAGGGTTCTAAGGATGGATGGCTGGGTAGCCCACCTCGCATTCCAATTGTGTCCTAGCAACAAGACAGGTAGATCTGCTGGATCTGGGGGAGCAACCCAGGAGGCTGAGTTGAAATGGACTCTCCTGTGGATGGATCCTAATATGTTTTTGTGTCTATGGAGATCTTGGAATGAAGCGGTGGCACTGGGGCCCGGAAGGGTTTTTTCAAACAGAGGCTTTGACACAGCTCCAACGTGCAAGTTTCCCATATGTAAATGAGATTTGTTCTGAGGGATGAGTCAGGAAACAGCAATACGCTTGTATTGAAATCCAGGCCTCTGAGGAGAGATGAATGGATAGCACAACAATGAATCCAAATAGTGCCTAGGGGCCTGTTCGTACCTTTTTACCTCTGGGGACATCAGTCTATGCATCTGAGAGCATGTAGGTGTCAGATGGGCTCAGATTGCTCCTGTTTGTCCTGGAGAGCCACCACTATTGGGATGGCCTCAGGGAGTTTGGAGGTTTATCCTATTAGTAGGTTGTGGCCATTGGAATGGGCACATACAATTCCCTTGGAGAGGGCAAGTACAGTCCTCAGGTTTGGCTCCAGGGGCCTTAGCCTGTAGGGTGTGTAGGCAGAGCTGTTTGGACAGTTGTCTGAAAACACAAACGCGGCTTATGTTTCGGGTAATAGGTATGGCAGTTTGATCTACAGACCATGAGGAGAACTCTTCGGGATATGAAAAAAGGGCGTGTCAGGCTCTTGCTCAAGTTTTTGTCTCTGGATATCGTGTCACTCATGGTCATGAAATTTCCGCTTGACTTCATGGGAAATGGACGAGTCTTACTCTCTGGTGGTTTGTCCCCATCGCAAGATTTTTGGGTCATTCTGTGGGATGGAAGAAGTCCGTTTTGTTGTTGTTGTGATTTGCCTTGTTTTGTTTTTTAACCTCAGGTGTCCCACCAAATGAGGTATTCCAGAGTAGAGCCCTGGGGAGGGCCGACTGGACAACCAGAAATCTGGTTACAAATTTGGGCCTAGGGACATGTCAAGCCCATTATGACATCTAATGGTCGAGCGACTGAGAGGACTTACTAGAGGACAGGACTCACACTGAGGGTCACAATGCGTGTTTATGCCCACTTCGCAAACAAGAATGGGCGGGGCCTCATGGTGAATCCTGGTTTCTCCTACACTGAACGTTGGACAACCTGCCAATTACAAGATTTCTTGCCATGGGTAAGGAAGAGTTCTGATTTCTGCATCACAGTCACCCCTGGGCAGTGATTGGAGATAAGGTCTAGATTCTGAAGCCTGAAAACAGAGGTAGGGAAGAGATGATAACCTAAGGCCATGGCGGGTCTGATGTGCTCAGTGTGCCGTCAGCTGTCTGGGTGTTGGTCAGGAGGTCCGGGCTCAGGTTGTGTCAGACAGTGCATTAGTGCCCCCGTAGACTATATAATTTGGGTAAAGTCGAGTGCCATGTAGATTTATCCTCATATAAGTTGTCTGGGCAGCTCATTAGGCAAAATTTGTTTTCTAGAGGGCAGGCAGAGTGCTTCATTGTCGGTCCGGAATTGCCAAACTTGAGGGCTTCGTGTCCAGGAGTGTGAGGACGGAAGTCTGAGAACACAAGCTAGACTTGTGTATCAGGGCGAGGACACGGCAGGGACCACTGTAGATCTGAACCAATATCTCATGCATCTGAAGTCAGGGCGAGGATCAGACGTTGTCTCACATTGGAGTTTATGTGCATGACGGCCGCTTCATGAAGAGAGCGAAATCTCGAGGCCATGTAGGTTTTCCCACGTTGGGTGTTGTGGGATGCCCCCTTCAAGGATACCTTCTGCGGGACAATTGAGACCTGTTGGACAGCTTCAGGACATCCCATATGGAATGACTCCAGGGCACCATTCGAGAATGGATGACTGGGAAGCAGGCCTCACATTCCAATTTTCTCCTAGCAACAAGAGAGTTTAGATCTGATGGCTCTGCGTGAGCAACAGGAGTGACTGACTTGAAATGGACTTTCCTGAGGATGGGTCCTAATGTGTGTTTGTGTCCATGAGGGCCTTAAAATGGGGCGGTGGCACCGGGGCCCTGAAGTATTCTCCTAAGCTTTTGACATAGCTCAATGCACAAGGTTCCTTGTGGAGACGAGATTTGTTCTAATGGGTGCCTCAGAAAAACCCCTATGCTGGTATTGGAATCCAGGCTTTTGAGGAGACATGCCTGTAAACCAAAGCAATGTATCCGATTATGGCCTAGGGTCCTGTCTGGTTCAATCTGCTTCTCAGGGGACATCCATCTATGGTATGAGTAGAGGTAGATGCTCAGCTGGTATCAGACAGCCATTGTTTGTCCCGGGCGACCTGCACTATTGGGATGGCCTCAGGGATTTGGAGGGTTCTCCTAATTTTACGGTTTTGGACCATGGAATGGGGAGAATTCCCATGGATTGGGTAGACACAGTCCTAATGTGTGACACCTGGGGACCCAGCCTGGAAGGTGTGTGGCCCAGGACTTTGGGGACAGAAGTCTGAAAACACAAACTCAGCTTAGCTTTGGGGAGGTAGGTATGGCAGGCCCGATGTATAAACCATGAGAAGAACTCTTCCGGATATAAAGAAAGAGCGAGTCTGAGGCACTTGCTCAGGCTTTTGTCTCTGGATTTTGTATCAGAGATGGCCGTGGAATGTCGGGGAAGCCTCATGGGCCATGGACGAATCTTTCTCACTGGGGATTTGGTCCGATCCCAATTGCTTTTCATCAATCTGTGGAATGGGAGGACTCCTTTCAGGTTTGTTACCTCAGGTGTCTCGCCAAAAGAGGAATTCCAAAGATGAGCCCTGGGGAAAAGTGAAGGGAGAACCCGAACTATGGGTAAAATTTGGGGCCTAGGGGCATGGCAAGCCGAATATGCTGACTCTTCATCCAGCCACTGAGAGGCATTACCTGAGGCCTGGGATCAGGCTGAGGGACACAATGTGTGTTTGTGACCAATGTGGCCCATAAACATGGGCGGGGCATCATGGGCCACACTGGTTTCAACTACACTGAACGTTGGAAAAACATGCCAACCACTAGGTTTCTTGCCAAGGCGAAGGAGAAGTTCTGATTCTTGTATCACGTTCACTCCTGAGCAGTGAGTGCAGATAAGGTCTAGGTTCTGAAGGTGAAAACTGAGGTTGTGTAGAGTTGATGGCCTAAAGCCATTGTGGGTGTGATATGCTCTGTTTATGGCCAGCTGTCTGGGTGTTGGACTGGAGGTCTGCCCTCAGGCTGTTTCAGACAGGGCTTTAGTGCACAGGCTAGACTGTATAATTGGGGTATGGTCGAGTGGCATGCATGTTGTACTCATTTGGCGTTTCTGGTTAGGCCTATAGGGCAACATTTTTCTTCTGGAGGGCAGGCAGAGTGCTGCATTGTGTCTCCAGAATTGCCAAACTGGAGGGGTGTGGCCAGGATTGTGAGGAAGGAAGTCTGAAAACACAAGCTAGCACGAGTTTTGCGGCCAAGAGCATGGCAGGCCCACTCTGCAGAGGCTGAATCGAGATCTCCTGCAGGTGAGGTCAGGGCGAATATCAGATGTTGCCTCAAGCTGGAGTTTGTGTCCATGACGGCCCCTTCCTGAAGGGGGTGGGGGCGTCATGAGGCCAGGGAGGTTTCCCTACACTGGGAGTTGTGAGCTGCTCCAAACTTCAAAGTTTCCTTCTTCAGGACATTCGAGTACTATTGGATGGTTCCAGGATGCCCCATACAGAAAGACTCGAGAGCAGGGCCCTAAGCATGGATGCCGAGAAACGCCAACTCACCTTCCCATTGCCTGGTCGAGACAAGGCACGCTCAATCTGCGGGCTTTTGGGTGAGCTACCCAGAAGGCTGAGTTTAAATGGACTCTCCTGAGGATGAGTCATAATGTGGGTTGGTGGCCAAGGAGACCTTGGAATGTGGCAGTAGCTAAGGGACTCTGCAGGATTCTCCAACCCGAAGGGCTTGACACAACTCCAACAAGGAAGCTTCCCATGTGGAGATGAGAGGTCTTCTGTCTGGTGCCTCAGGAAAGCCCCGTATGCTGGTCTTCGAACCCAGGCCTCTGAGGAGTGATACCTGGACACCAAAGCAAGAGTTCATAATAGGGCCTAGGGGCCTGTCTGGTTCGATCTTCTTTCTCTGCGGATATCTGTCTGTGTGTCTGCGTGGAGGTAGTAGTTGCTCATCTTGTGTCATAATGCCAGTATTTGTCCAGTGCGGCTTGTGGTAGTGGGATGTCCATGGGGACCTTGAGGTTTCTACTATTTTTTAGAGTTGTGGCCAATGGAATGGGCAGTTTCTTAGGAGAGAGCAGGCACAGTTCTGTGGTGTGGCACCAGAGACCCCAGCCTGGAGGCTGTGTGGGCCATGGCTGTGCAGACAGACATCCAAAAACCCTAACTCAGCTCAGGTTTGGGGCCGAGGTTAAGGCAGGCCTGATCTACAGTCCATGAGGGGAGCTCCTCTGGATATGAAAGAAGGGTGAGAGGGAGGCAGTCGCTCAGGCTTTTGTCTCTGGATGTTTTGACCACAATGGCCGTTTAATGTAGGAGTTGCCTCATGGGTCGTAGAAGTCTCCCTCTCTGGTAGTTTGTCCAGCCCCCAAGAGTTTGGGGTCATTCTGTGGGAAGGGAAGTGTCCTGTTTTCTGCTTCATGTGTCCCCCCAGTAGAGGGATTCTAGAGCATAGCAGTGGGTACTGACAACTGGAATACTCGCCCTCTGGTTAAGCCTGGGGACCTATGGATATGACAAGCCCCATATGCAGGATCTTGGTCCAGCCACTGAGAGGCGTTACTTTAATACGGGACTCACGCTGCAGGTCACAATGTATGTCTGTGCCCTAGGCGGCCCTCAAGCACTGGCGTGGCCTTTCGGACAATGCAGGTTTTCCCACATTGAATGTTGGACAACATGCCAACCACAAGGTTTCTGGCCATGGGGAAGGAGGAATTCTAATTTCTGCATCACGTTCACCCCTGGGCAGTGATTGGAGATAAGGTCTAGGTTCTGAAGCCTGAACACCGAGGTTGGGAAGAGATGACGACCTACAGCCATAGCGGGTCCTATGTGTCCAGGTTGGGGCCAGCTGTCTGGGTATCGTTTGGGATGTATTGTCTCAGGCTGTGCCAGACAGGGCATTAGTATACAGGGTAGGCTGTATAATTGCTTTACAATCAAGTGGCATGCATTAGAAAATCATTTGGGGTTTCTTATTAGCAGCATAGGGCAAAGTTTTTCTTCTGGAGGGTAGGCAGAGTGCTGCATTGTGGCATCGGAATTCCCAAACTGGAGGGCTTGTGGGCCAGGAGAGTGAGGACGGAAGTCTGAGAACACAAGCTAGGCTTAGGTTTTGGGGCAAAAACATGGCAGGCACACTCTGCAGAGCTGAATTGACATCTCATGCCTCTGAAGTCAGGTCGAGGATCAGACTTTGGCTCAGGTTTGAGTTTCTGTCCATGTAGGCCCCTTCAGGAAGGGGGGACATTATGAGCCCATGGGGGTTTTCCCACTATTGGATTTGTGAGATGCTCCAAACCGCAAGGATTCCTTTTGTGGGACAATTAAGATTTGTTGGATGGCTCCAGGACGTCTTATAAGGTATTTTTCCAGAACAGGGTTCTAAGTATGGATGCCTGGGCAGCCAGCCTCACATTCCAATTGTCTCCTAGCAACAAGAAACGTTTGATCTGCTGGCTTGGGGTAGCAACAGAGGGGGCTGAGTTGAAATAGACTTTCCTGAGGATGATCTTAATGTTGGTTTGAGTCCATGGAGACCTTGGTATGGGGTAGTGGCACCAGGGCCCTGAAGGATTCTCCTAACCAGAGGTTATGACAAAGCTCCAATGAGCAAGTTTTCCATGGAGAGACGAGATTTGTTCTTATTGGTGCCTCAGGAAACCACCATATGCTGGTATTGGAAAGGAGGCCTCTGAGGAGAGATGCCTGGAAACCAAAGCAATGGATCTGATTAGGGCCTAGGAACCTGTCCGGTTCAATATTCTTCTCTGGGGACATCTGTTGTCTGAGTGGAGGTAGTTGCTCAGCTGGTTTGAGATCACCCCTGTTTGTCCTGGGCGGCCTACTCTATTAAGATGGCCTCGGTGACTTTGGAGGTTTTTCCTCATTTGCAAGGTTGTGGCCAATGGAATAGGAAGAATTCCCTTGAAAGGGAAGCACAGTCCTGAGGTGTGGCTCCAAGGACCCAATTGTGGAGCATGTTTGGTCCAGGGCTATTTGGACAAAAGTCTGAAAACACAAACTCCACTTAAATTGGGGGATGTAAGTATGGCCAACCCGATCTATAGACCGTGAGGAGAACTCTTCGGGATATGAACAAAGGGCGAATGTGAGGTGCTGGCTCATGCTTTTTTTTTTTTCTGGAATTGTGTCACCGATTGCCATGGAATGTCGGGGTGTCCTCATGGGTCATTGATGAGGCTCCCTTTCTCGGGATTTGACCCGATCCCAAGAGTTTGGGGTCATTCTGTGGGAAGGTAGGAGGCCTTTCTTGTTTTTTTGTTTATTTTTTTAGTATTATTATTTTTTTTTACCTAAGGTGGACCACCAAAAGAGGGATCCAAGAGCAGAGTCCTGGCGAGGGGCGACTGGACAACCAGACCTCTGGTTAACATTGGGACCTAAGAACATGGCAAGCCCCATATGTGGGCTCTTGGTCCAGACACTGAGAGGCCTTCCTTGAGGATAGGTCTCACACTGAGTTTCACAATGTGTTTTTGTGCCCAAGGAGCCCCTCAAGTCAGGGCGTGGCCTAATGTACCATGCTGGTTTCTCCTACACTGAACGTTGCACAATATGGCAACCACAAGTTTTCTGGCCATGGGGAAGACGGAGTTCTAATTTCTGCAACACTTTCACTCCTGGACTGTGATTGTATTTAAGGTCTAGGTTCTGAAGCCTGAAAACTGAGGTTGGGAAGAGATGAAGACCTAAGGCCATGGTGTGTCTGATGTGCTCAGTGTTCGGCCAGCTGTTGAGTGTGGGTTGGGAGGTGCAGGCTCAGGCTGTGGCAGACAGGGAATTAGTGCCCAGGCTAGACTGTATCATTGGGGTGCAGTCGAGTTTCGTGCAGGATGGTACTCATTTGTGGTTACTGGGTAGCCCCAGAGGGCAACATTTTTCTTCTGGAGGGAAGACACAGTGCCACATAGTGGCTCCAGAATTCCCAAACTGGAAGGCTTGTGGGCCAGGAGTGTGAGAAAAAAATTCTGAGAACACAAGCCAGACTTAGATGTCGGGGTGAGGGGACGGCAGGCACCCTCTCCAGAGATGATTCGAGATCCCGTATGCCTGAAGACAGAGCTAGGATCAGACGTTGGCTTACGTCGGAGTTTCTGTCCATGACGGCCCCTTCATGAAGGGGACGGTGTCACGAGGACATGGAGGTTTTCCCACGATGGGAATTGTGAGATGCTCCAAACCGCAATGATTCCTTCTGTGGGACAGTCGAGACCTGTTGGATGGCTCCAGGACATCCCATAAGGAAGTTATCCAGAGCAGGGTTCTAAGGATCGATGCCTGGGCAGCCTGCCTCCCATTCCAGGTGTCTCATAGCGCCAAGGCAAGTTCGATCTGCTGGATCTAGGGGAGCAACCGAGGCGGGTGTGTTGAAATGGGTGAGTTGAGGATGGGTCCTAATGTGCATTTGTGTCCATGGAGACCTTGGAATGGGGTGCTTGATCCGGGGCCTTGAGGGATGTTCATAACCGGAGGTTTTGATGGGCTCTAAAGAGTACGTTTCCTATGTAGAGAAGAGAATTGTTTTGATGAGTGCCTAAGGAATCTCCCATATGCTGGTATGGGAAACCAGGCCTCTGAGGAGAGATGACTGGAAACAAAAGCAATCGAGATGATTAGGGCCTAGGTGCCTGTCCGGTTCAATCTCTTTCCTGAGGATACCTAAGGATCTGAGGGGATGTAGTTGCTCAGCTTGTGTCAGATCGCCCCTGTTTGTCCTGGGCAGACTATAATATTGGGATGGCTTCCGGACTTTGGAGTTTCTCCTAATCTATAGGTTTGTGGCCAATGGAATGGGCAGAAATCTCCTGGAGAGGGCAGGCACAGTTCTGAGTTTGGCTCTAGGGGCCCAGCCTTGAGGCTGTGTGGGCCAGGCCTGTGGGGACAAAAGTCTGAAAACACAAACTCCGCTTAGGATTGGGGACATAGGTATGGCACGCCCAATTTACAGACTGTGATAACACTTAGGGATATGAAAAAGGGTGAGTTTGAGGTGCTTGCTCAGGTTTTGTCTCTGGATTTGTGTCAACAATGTGGGTGGAATGCTGGCGTGGCCTCATGGGTTGTGGATGGCTTTCCTTCTCTGAGGATTTGACCCGATCCCAAGAGTTTGGGTACATTCTGTGGGATGGGAGGAGTCTTTTCTGTTTTTTATTTTATTTTATTTTATATTTTATTTTATGTACCTCAAGTGTCCCAATAAAAGAGGGATTCCAGAGCAGAGTCCTTGGGAGGGACAACTGGATATCCCCACCTCTGTTTAAGTTTGGGGGCCTAGGGGCATGGCAAGTCCAATAGGCGGGCTCTTGATTCAGACACTGAGAGGCCTTCCTTGAGGACAGGGCTCATGCTGAGGTTCACAATGCCTATTTGTGCCCAACAAGGCCCTCAAGCATGGGAAGTGCCTCATGGGCCACGCTAGATTATTCTACACTGAACGTTGGAGAATATGCCAACCACAAGGTTTCCAGCCATGGCGAAGGAAGAGTTGTGATTTCTGCATCACGTTCACCCCTGGACAGTGTTTGGAGTTTAGGTCTAGGTTCTGAAACCCGAAAAATGAGGTTGGAAGAGATGAAGACCTAAGGACCTGATGGGTCCAATGAGCTCAGTATGCAGCCAGCTGTTGAGCGTAGGTCTGGAGGTGTGGGCTCATGCTGTGTCAGACAAGGCATTAGACAGGGTAGACTGCATATTTGGGGTGCAGTCGAGTGGCGTTCAGTTGATCCTTATTCGGGTTTCTAGGTAGCTCCATAAGGCAACGTTTTTCTTCTGGAGGGCAGGCAGTGTGCTGCATTATGGCCCCAGTATTGCCAATCTGTAGGGCTTTTGGGGCAGGGGTGTGAGGACGGTAGTCTGAGAACACAAGCTAGGCTTAGTTTTGGGGGTGAGTGCACAGAAGGCACACTCTGCAGAGCTGAATCAAGATCTCATGCACCTGAAGTCAGGGCGAATATCAGACGTTTGCTCAGGTTGGAGTTTCTGTCCATGATGGCCCCTTTATAAAGTGGAGCGTCTCAAGAGGCCATGTAGATTTTCCCACAATGGGAGTTGTGAGATGCTCCAGACTGCAAAGATTCCTTCTGTGGGACACTTGAGACCTGTTGGATGGCTCTAGGATGTCCCATGTTGAACGACTCCAGAGTAGGGTTCTAAGGATGGATGCCTGGGCAGCCCGCCTCCCATTCTAGTTGTCTCCTAGCAACAAGGCAGGTTTGATCTGCAGGCCCTGGGGGAGAAACCAAGGGGGTTGAGTTGACATGGACTCTCCCGAGGATAGATCATAATGTGGGTTTAAGTCCATGGAGACCTTGGAATGGGGGGCTTGATCCGCGGCCCTGAAAGATTCTCCTAAACAGAGGTTTTTATAGAGCTCCAAAGAGTACATTTCCTATGTGGAGATGAGATTTTTCTGATGAGTGCCTCAGTAATCCCCCGTATTCTGGTATTGGAAACCAGGCCTCTGAGGAGAGATGCCTGGAAACAAAAGCAATGGATCTGATTAGATCCTAAGTGCCTGTCCAGTTCAATCTTATTCTATGGGGATATCTGTCTCTGGGTGTGAGTGGAGGTAGTTTCCTAACTTGTGAAAGATCATCCCTGTTTGTCCTGGGCAGCCAACACTATTGGGATGGCCTCGGGGAGTTTGGAGGATTCTCCTAATCTATAGGGTTGTGGCCAATGGAAATGGCAGAATTCCCCTGGAGAGGGAAGCCACAGTCCTGAGGTGTGTCTCCAGGGGCCCCAGCTTGGATGGTGTGTGGGCCAGGAATGTGGGGACAGAAGTCTGAAAACACAAACTCAGCTTAGGTTTGGGGATGTATGTATGAAGGCTCGATCTACAGACCGTGAGAATTTTCAGGGCTATGAACAAAGGACGAGTATGTGGCGCTTGCTCAGGGTTTTGTCTCTGGATTTTGTGTCAACGGTGGCCGTGGAATGTCGGGGTGTCATCAAGGGCCATGGACAATTCTTTCTCTGGTGATTTGGCCTGATCCCAAGGGGTTGGGATCATTCTGTGGATGGGAAGAGTCCTTTCTGTATTTTTTTTTTTTTTTTACCTCAGGTGTTCCACCAAAGAGGGATTCCAGAGTAGAGCCCTGAGTAGGGGTGACTAGACATCTCGAACTCTGGTTGAGATTGGGGGACTAGGGGCTTGGCAAGCCCCTTATGTGGGCTGTTGTTCCAGTCACTAAGAGGCTTTACATGAGGATAGGGTTCACGCTGAGGGTCACAATGTGTGTTTGTGCAAACTGTGGCCCTCAGGGATAGGTGGGGCCTCATAGTCCATGCTGCTTTCTCCTACAATGAACATTGGACAACATGCCAACCACTAGGTTTCTTGCCAAGGCGAAGGAGAAGTTCTGATTCTTGCATCACGTTCACTCCTGAGCAGTGAGTGGAGATAATGTCTAGGTTCTGAAGGTGAAAACTGAGGTTGGGTAGAGATGATGGCCTAAAGCCATTGTGGGTGTGATATGCTCTGTGTATGGCCAGCTGTCTGGGTGTTGGACTGGAGGTCTGCCCTCAGGCTGTGTCAGACAGGGCTTTAGTGCACAGGCTAGACTGTATAATTGGGGTATGGTCGAGTGGCATGCAGGTTGTTACTCATTTGGCGTTTCTGGTTAGCCCTATAGGGCAACATTTTTCTTCTGGAGGGCAGGCAGAGTGCTGCATTGTGTCTCCAGAATTGCCAAACTGGAGGGGTGTGGCCAGGATTGTGAGGAAGGAAGTCTGAAAACACAAGCTAGCACGAGTTTTGGGACCAAGAGCATGGCAGGTCCACTCTGCAAGGCTGAATCGAGATCTCCTGCAGTGAGGTCAGGGCGAGTATCAGATGTTGCCTCAAGCTGGAGTTTGTGTCTATGACGTCCCTTACATGAAGGGGGTGGGGGCGTCATGAGGCCAGGGAGGTTTCCCTACACTGGGAGTTGTGAGCTGCTCCAAACTTCAAAGTTTCCTTCTTCAGGACAGTCGAGTACTATTGGATGGTCCCTTGATGCCCCATACAGAAAGACTCGAGAGCAGGGGCCTAAGCATGGATGCCGAGAAATGCCAACTCACCTTCCCATTGCCTGGTCGAGACAAGGCACGCTCAATCTACGCGCTCTTGGGTGAGCTACCCAGAAGGCTGAGTTTAAATGGACTCTCCTGAGGATGAGTCATAATGTGGTTTAGTGGCCATGGAGACCTTGGAAGGTGGCAGTAGCTAAGGGACTCTGCAGGATTCTCCAACCCGAAGGGCTTGACACAACTCCAACAAGGAAGCTTCCCAGGTGGAGATGAGAGATCTTCTGTCTGGTGCCTCAGGAAAGCCCCGTATGCTGGTCTTCGAACCCAGGCCTCTGAGGAGTGATACCTGGACACCAAAGCAAGAGTTCATAATAGGGCCTAAGGGCCTGTCTGGTTCAATCTTCTTTCTCTGCGGATATCTGTCTGTGTGTCTGCATGGAGGTAGTAGTTGCTCAGCTTGTGTCATAATGCCCCTATTTGTCCAGTGCGGCTTGCGGTAGTGGGATGTCCTTGGGGACCTTGAGGTTTCTACTATTTTGTAGAGTTGTGGCCAATGGAATGGGCAGTTTCTTAGGAGAGAGCAGGCACAGTTCTGTGGTGTGGCTCCAGAGACCCCATCCTGGAGGCCGTGTGGGCCATGGCTGTGCAGACAGACATCCAAAATCCCTAACTCAGCTCAGGTTTGGGGCCGAGGTTACGTTAGGCCTGATCTACAGTCCATGAGGGGAGCTCCTCTGGATATGAAAGAAGGGTGAGAGGGAGGCAGTCGCTCAGGCTTTTGTCTCTGGATGTTTTGTCCACAATGGCCGTTTAATGTAGGAGTTGCCTCATGGGTCGTAGAAGTCTCCCTCTCTGGTAGTTTGTTCAGCCCCCAAGAGTTTGGGGTCATTCTGTGGGAAGGGAAGTGTCCTGTTTTCTGCTTTATGTGTCCCCCCTGTAGAGGGAATCTAGAGCATAGCAGTGGGTACTGACAACTGGAATACTCGCCCTCTGGTTAAGCCTGGGGGCCTATGGATATGACAAGCCCCATATGCAAGATCTTGGTCCAGCCACTGAGAGGCGTTACTTTAATACGGGACTCACGCTGCAGGTCACAATGCATGTCTGTGCCCTAGGCGGCCCTCAAGCACTGGCGTGGCCTTTCGGACAATGCAGAATTTCCCACATTGAACGTTGGACAACATGCCAACCACAAGGTTTCTGGCCATGGGGAAGGAGGAATTCTAATTTCTGCATCACGTTCACCCCTGGGCAGTGATTGGAGATAAGGTCTAGGTTCTGAAGCCTGAAAACCGAGGTTGGGAAGAGATGACGACCTACAGCCATAGCGGGTCCTATGTGACCATGTTGGGGCCAGCTGTCTGGGTATCGTTTGGGATGTCTTGTCTCAGGCTGTGCCAGACAGGGCATTAATATACAGGGTAGGCTGTATAATTGCTTTACAATCGATTGGCATGCATTAGAAAATCATTTGGGGTTTCTTATTAGCAGCATAGGGCAAAGTTTTTCTTCTGGAGGGCAGGCAGAGTGCTGCATTGTGGCTTCGGAATTCCCAAACTGGAGGGCTTGTGGGCCAGGAGAGTGAGGACGGAAGTCTGAGAACACAAGCTAGGCTTAGGTTTCGGGGCAAGGACATGGCAGGCACACTCTGCAGAGCTTAATTGACATCTCATGCGTCTGAAGTCAGGTCGAGGATCAGACTTTGGCTCAGGGTTGAGTTTCTGTCCATGTTGGCCCCTTCATGAAGGGGGGACATTATGAGCCCATGTGGGTTTTCCCACTATTGGAGTTGTGAGATGCTCCAAACCGCAAGGATTCCTTCTGTGGGACAATTAAGATTTGTTGGATGGCTCCAGGACGTCTTATGAGGTATTTTTCCAGAACAGGGTTCTAAGTATGGATGCCTGGGTAGCCAGCCTCACATTCCAATTGTCTCCTAGCAACAAGAAACGTTTGATCTGCTGGCTTGGGGTAGCAACAGAGGGGGCTGAGTTGAAATGGACTTTCCTGAGGATGGTCTTAATGTTGGTTTGAGTCCATGGAGACCTTGGTATGGGGCAGTGGCACCAGGGCCCTGAAGGATTCTCCTAACCAGAGGTTATGACAAAGCTCCAATGAGCAAGTTTTCCATGGGGAGACGAGATTTGTTCTTATTGGTGCCTCAGGAAACCACCATATGCTGGTATTGGAAAGGAGGCCTCTGAGGAGAGATGCCTAAAAACCAAAGCAATGGATCTGACTAGGGCCTAGGGGCCTGTCCGGTTCAATATTCTTCTCTGGGGACATCTGTTGTCTGAGTGGAGGTAGTTGCTCAGCTGATTTGAGATCACCCCTGTTTGTCCTGGGCGGCCTACACTAATGGGATGGCCTCGGTGACTTTGGAGGTTTTTCCTCATTTGCAAGGTTGTGGCCAATGGAATGGGAAGAATTCCATTGAAAGGGAAGCACAGTCCTAGGTGTGGCTCCAGGGACACAAGTGTGGAGCGTGTGTGGTCCAGGGCTATTTGGACAAAAGTCTGAAAACACAAACTCCACTTAGGTTGGGGGATGTAGGTATGGCCGGCCCGAACTATAGACCGTGAGGAGAACTCATCGGGATATGAACAAAGGGCGAATGTGAGGTGCTGGCTCATGCTTTTTTTTTTTTTTTTTTTTTTCTGGAAATCTGTCACCGATTGCCATGGAATGTCAGGGTGTCCTCATGGGCCATCGATGAGGCTCCTTTTCTGGGGATTTGACCTGATCCCAAGAGTTTGGGGTCATTCTGTGGGAAGGGAGGAGGCCTTTCTTGTTTTTTTGTTTACTTTATTATTATTATTTTTTTTTTTTTACCTAAGGTGGACCACCAAAAGAGGGATTCCAGAGCAGAGTCCTGGGGAGGGGCGACTGGACAACCAGACCTCTGGTTAACATTGGGACCTAAGAACATGGCAAGCCCCATATGTGGGCTCTTGGTCCAGACACTGAGAGGCCTTCCTTGAGGATAGGTCTCACACTGAGTTTCACAATGTGTTTTTGTGCCCAAGGAGCCCCTCAAGTCAGGGCGTGGCCTAATGTACCATGCTGGTTTCTCCTACACGGAACGTTGGACAATATGGCAACCACAAGTTTTCTGGCCATGGGGAAGAAGGAGTTCTAATTTCTGCAACAATTTCACTCCTGGACTGTGATTGGATTTAAGGTCTAGGTTCTGAAGCCTGAAAACTGAGGTTGGGAAGAGATGAAGCCCTAAGGCCATGGTGTGTCTGATGTGCTCAGTGTTCGGCCAGCTGTTGAGTGTGGGTTGGGAGGTGCAGGCTCAGGCTGTGGCAGACAGCGAATTAGTGTCCAGGCTAGACTGTATCATTGGGGTGCAGTCGAGTTTCGTGCAGGATGGTACTCATTTGTGGTTACTGGGTAGCCCCAGAGGGCAACGTTTTTCTTCTGGAAGGAAGACACAGTGTCACATACTGGCTCCAGAATTCCCAAACTGGAAGGCTTGTGGGCCAGGAGTGTGAGGAAAAAATACTGAGAACACAAGCCAGACTTAGATTTCGGGGTGAAGGGACGGCAGGCACCCTCTGCAGAGATGATTCGAGATCCCTTATACCTGAAGACAGAGCAAGGATCAGACGTTGGCTTAGGTCGGAGTTTCTGTCCATGATGGCCCCTTCATGAAGGGGACGGTGTCGCGAGGACATGGAGGTTTTCCCACGATGGGAATTGTGAGATGCTCCAAACCGCAATGATTCCTTCTGTGGGACAGTCGAGACCTGTGGGATGGCTCCAGGGCATCCCATAAGGAAGTTATCCAGAGCAGGGTTCTAAGGATCGATGCCTGGGCAGCCTGCCTCCCATTCCAGGTGTCTCCTAGCGGCAAGGCAGGTTTGATCTGCAGGCCCTGGGGGAGAAACCAAGGGGGTTGAGTTGACATGGACTCTCCCGAGGATAGATCATAATGTGGGTTTAAGTCCATGGAGACCTTGGAATGGGGCGCTTGATCCGGGGCCCTGAAAGATTCTCCTAAACAGAGGTTTTTATAGAGCTCCAAAGAGTACATTTCCTATGTGGAGACGAGATTTTTCTGATGAGTGCCTCAGTAATCCCCCTATGCTGGTATTGGAAACCAGGCCTCTGAGGAGAGATGCCTGGAAACAAAAGCAATGGATCTGATTAGGGCCTAAGTGCCTGTCCAGTTCAATCTTATTCTATGGGGATATCTGTCTATGGGTCTGAGTGGAGGTAGTTTCCTAACTTGTGAAAGATCATCCCTGTTTGTCCTGGGCAGCCAACACTATTCGGATGGCCTCGGGGAGCTTGGAGGTTTCTCCTAATCTATAAGGTTGTGGCCAATGGAAATGGCAGAATTCCCCTGGAGAGGGAAGCCACAGTCCTGAGGTGTGTCTCCAGGGGCCCCAGCTTGGATGTTGTGTGGGCCAGGACTGTGGGGACAGAAGTTTGAAAACACAAACTCAGCTTAGGTTTGGGGATGTATGTATGAAGGCTCGATCTACAGAACATGAGAATTTTCCGGGCTATGAACAAAGGGCGAGTATGTGGCGCTTGCTCAGGCTTGTCTCTGGATTTTGTGTCAACGGTGGCCGTGGAATGTCGGGGTGTCCTCAAGGGCCATGGACAATTCTTTCTCTGGTGATTTGGCCTGATCCCAAGGGGTTGGGATCATTCTGTGGATGGGAAAAGTCCTTTCTGTATTTTTTTTTTTTTACCTCAGTTGTCCCACCAAAGAGGGATTCCAGAGCAGAGCCCTGAGTCGGGTGACTAGACATCTCGAACTCTGGTTGAGATTGGGTGACTAGGGGCTTGGCAAGCCCCATATGTGGGCTGTTGTTCCAGTCACTAAGAGGCTTCACATGAGAATAGGGCTCACGCTGAGGGTCACAATATGTGTTTGTGCAAATTGTGGCCCTCAGGGATAGGTGGGACCTCATAGTCCATGCTGCTTTCTCCTACAATGAACGTTGGACAACATGCCAACCACAAGGTTTCTTGCCATGGCGAAGGAGAAGTTCTGATTCTTGCATCACGTTCACTCCTGAGCAGTGAGTGTAGATAAGGTCTAGGTTATGAAGGTGAAAATTGAGGTTGGGTAGAGATGATGGCCTAAAGCCATTGTGGGTATGATATGCTCAGTGTACGGCCAGCTGTCCTGGTGTTGGACTGGAGGTCTGCCCTCAGGCTGTGTCAGACAGGGCTTTAGTGCACAGGCTAGACTGTATAATTGGGGTATGGTCGAGTGGCATGCAGGTTGTTACTCATTTGGCGTTTCTGGTTAGCCCTATAGGGCAACATTTTTCTTCTGGAGGCCAGGCAGAGTGCTGCATTGTGTCTCCAGAATTTCCAAACTGGAGGGGTGTGGCCAGGATTCTGAGGACGGAAGTCTGAGAACACAAGATAGGCTTAGGTTTCAAGACGAGGGCCCAGCAGGCACACTCTCAAGTGCTGAATCGAGATTTCATGCTTCTGAATTTAGGGCGAGGATCAGACTTTGGCTTAGGATGGAGTTTCTGTCCATGATGGCCCATTTATGAAGGTTTGGGGCATCATAAGGAAATGGAGGTTTTCTCACAGTGTTATTGTGTGATGCTTCAATCCACAAGGATTCATTCTGCGAGACAGTCAAGACAGGTTGGTTGGATTCAAGACGTCCCATAAAGAAGTTCTCCAGAGCAGGGTTCTAAGGATGGATGCCTGGGCAGCCCGCCTCCCATTCTAACTGTCTCCTAGTGACAAGGAAGGTTTGATCTGCTGGCTCTGGGTGAGCAGCCGAGTGGTCTGATTTGAAATGGACTCTCCTGAGAATGGTTCATAATGTAAGTTTGTGTCCTTGGAGACCTTGGGATTGGGCCATGGTGCCAGCGCCCTGAAGGATCCTCCTAACCTGAGGTATTGACACAGCTCCAAAGAGCAAGTTTCCCATGTGGAGATGAGATCTGTTCTGATTGTTTCCTTAGGAAACCCCCATATTCTGATATTGGAAACCAGGCCTCTGAGGAGAGATACCTAGAAACCAAGCAATGCATCAGAAGTTGGCTCAGGTTGGAGTTTCTGTCTATGATGGCCCCTTTATAAAGGGGAGCATCTCATGAGGCCATGTAGGTTTTCCCACGATAGGAGTTGTGAGATGCTCCAATCTGCAAGGATTCCTTCTGTGGGACAGTCAAGACCTGTTGGAAGGCTCCAGGACATCCCATATGGAACGGCGCCAGAGCAGGATTCCATGGATGGATGCCTAGAGAGTCTGCTTTGCATTCCAGTTGTCTCCTAGCGACAAGGCAGGTTTGATATTCTGCCTCTGGGGGAGTAATCGACGGGGCTGAGTTGAAATGTACTCTCCTGCCAAATGGTCATAATGCGGGTATGTGTCCATGGAGACCTTGGAATAGGGCGGTTGCTCCGGCTACCTGAAGGTTTCTCCTAACTGGAGGCTTTTACAGAGCTCCAAAGGATAAGTTTCCCATGTGAAGACAAGATTTGTTCTGATTGGTATCTCTGGAATCCCCCATATGCTGGTATTGGAAAACAGGCCACTGAGGAGAGATGCTTAGAAAAAAAAGCAATGGAACCAATTACATTCTAGGGGCCAGTCCAGTTTAATCTTCTTCTCTTGGGTTATCTGTCTACGGGTGAGTTGACGTCGTTGCTCAGCTTGTGAGAGATCGCCCCTCTTTGTCCTGGGTGGCCTACACTATTGGAATGGCCTCTGGGACTTTGGAGGTTTCTCCTTATCTGTAGGGTTGTGGCCAATGGAATGGGAAGAATTTCCATGGAGAGGGCAGGCACAGTCCTGAGGTGTGGCTCCAGGGGCCTCAGTCTGGAGGGTGTGTGGGACAGGGATGTCAGGATAGAAGTCTGAAAACACAAACTCGGCTTAGGTTTGGGGACGTAGGTATGGCAGGCCCAATCTACAGACTATGAGGAGAATTTTTTGGGCTATGTCCTAAGGGTGAGTGTGAACACTTGCTGAAGCTTATGTCTCTGGATTTTGTGTCAATAGTGGCCGTGGAATGTCGGGCTGGCCTCATGGGCCATGGACGAGTCTTTCTCTCTGGACCCCAATCACTTGGGATGGCCCAATCCCAAGTGATTGGGGTCATTCTGTGAGTGGGAGGAGTCCTTTCTGTGTTTATTTACCTCAAATGTCCCACCAAAGAGGGATTCCAGAGCAGAGCCCTGAGTAGGGGTGACTAGATGTCTCTACCTCTGGTTAAGATTGGGTGACTTGGGGCATGGCAGGCCCCATATGCGGGCTCATGGTCCAGCCACTGAGAGGCTTTACTTGAGGACAGGGCTCAAACTGAGGGTCCCAATGTGTGTTTGAGCCCACCGCAGCTCTTAAGCATAGGCAGGGCCTCAGGGACCCTGCACTACCCTCAGGGGCCCTACTACTACCCCTGTAGGCCCTACAGGGGTCCTACACTGAACGTTGGACAAGATGCCAACCACAAGATTCTGGCGAGAGGGAAGGAGGAGTTCTGATTTCTGCATCACGTTCACCCATGGGAAGTGAGTAGAGATAAGGTCTAGGATTCTGTAGCCTGAAAACCGAAGTTGGAAAGAGATGGCGACCTAAGGCCATGGCGGTTCAGATGTTCTCAGTGTACTGCAAGCTGTCTGGGTGTCGGTTGGGAATTCAGGCCTCAGGTTCTGTCAGACAGGGCATTAGTGCACAGGCTAGACTATATAATTGGTGTACAGTTGAGTGACGTGCAGGTTTATCCTCATTGGAGGTTTCTGGGTAGACCCATAGGGCAATATTTTTCTTCTAGAGGGCAGGCAGAGTGCAGCACTGTGTCATCGGAAATCCCAAAATAGAGGGCGTGTGGTCCAGGAGAGTGAGTACGGAAGTCGGAGAACACTAGCTACGCTTAGGTTTTGGGGTGAGGGCACAGCAGGTACACTCTGAAGAGCTGAATCAAGATCTCGTGCATCTGAAGTCAAGGCGAAGATCAGCTGTTGGCTCAGGTTGGAGTTTCTTTCCATGATCTGCCTTCATGAAGATTGGGGGCATCATGTGACCTTGGAAGCTTTCCATGATATGAGTTGTTAGGTGGTCCATGCACAAGGACTCCTGTGGGACAGTCGAGACCTGTTGGATGGCTCAAGGATGTCCCATAAGGAATGACGCAAGAGCAGGGTTCTAAGGATGGATGCCTGAAGAGCCCAACTCGCATTTCAATTGTCTCCTAGCGATAAGGCAGGTTCAATCTGCTGGCTCTGGAGTAGCAACCGAGGGGGTTTAGTTGAAATGGACTCTCCTGAGGATGGGTCATAATTTGGGATTGTGTCCATGGAGATATTCAAATGGGGCAGTGGCTCCAGTGACCTGAAGTTTTCTCCTAACTGGAGGTTATGACACAGCTCCATAGAGCAAGATTCCCATGTGGAGACGAGATTTTTTCTGATAGGTAGCTCTGGAAACCCCCTTATGCTGGTATTGGAATCCAGGCCTCTGAGGAGAGATGCCTGAAAACAAAAGCAATGGATCCAATTAGGGCCTAGGTGCCTGTCTTGTTCAATATTCTTTTCTATGGATATCTGTCTAAGGTTCTGATTGGAGGTAGTGGCTCAGCTTGTGCCAGAGGGTCCCTGTATGTCCAGGACATCCTACACTATTGGGATGGCCTCAGAGATTTTGGATGATTCTCCTAATCTGTCAGGTTGTGCCACATGAATGAGCAGAATTCCCTTGGAGAGGGCAGGCACAGTCCTGAGGTGTGGCTCCATGGGGCCCAGCCTTTAGAATGTGTGGGTGAGGACAATGGAGACAGAAGTCTGAAAACACAAACTAGGCTTAGGTTTGGGGACATAGGTATGGCAGGCCCGATCTACAGACCTTGAGAATTTTGGGGGCTCTGAACAAAGGGCAAGTGTGTGGCGCTTTTTCAGGTTTTTGTCTCCGGATTTTGTGTCAATGGTGGCCATGGAATGTCAGGCTGGCCTCATCGACCATGGACGAGTATTTCTCTCTGTGGATTTGGCCAGATTCCAAGTGTTTGGGGTCATTCTTTGGATGGTAGGAGTCCTTACTTTTTTTTTTTCTTTATCTTGGTTTTTTTTTTTTTTTTTTGTTTTGTTTTTTTTTTTTTTACCTTATGTGTCCCACCAAAGAGGGATTCCAGAAAAGAGCTCTGAATAAGGTTGACTAGACTTCTCAAGCTCTGGCTAGGATTGGGGGAGTAGGGGCATGGCAAGTCCCATATGCAGGCTCTTGGTCCAGCCCCGGAGAGGCTTTACTTGAGGCCAGGGTTCATGCTTAGGGTCCTAATGTGTGTTTGTGCCCATCGCAGCCCTCAAGCATGTCTGAGGCCTCATGGGCCATGCTGGGTTCTCATATACTGAACGTTGGACAACATGCCAACCACAAGGTTTCTGGTCATGGGGAAGGTGAAGTTCTGATTGCTGCATCACGTACATCACTTAGTTGTGAGTGGAGATAATGTCTAGGTTCTGAAGCCTGAAGACCAAGGTTGGGAAGAGATGATGACCTAAGGCCATGGCATGTTCGATGTGTTCAGTGTGAGGCCAGGTGTCTGGGTGTCGGTCACGAGGTCTGGGGTCAGGCTGTGTCAGACAGGGCATTAGTGCCCAGGCTAGACTGTATAATTGGGGTACAGTCTAGAGAATTGCAGGTTGATCCTCATTTGATGTTTCTGGGTAGACCCCTAGGGCAAAGTCTCTCTTCTGGAGGGCAGGCAGAGTGCTGCATTTTGTCTCCAGAATTCCCAAAGTGGAAGGCTTGTGGGCCAGGAGTGTGAGGACGGAAGTCTGAACGTGAGCTGGCTTAGGTTTTGGGGCGAGGGCAAGGCAGGCACACTCTGCAGAGCTGAATTGAGATCTCATGCATCTGAGGTCAGGGCGAGGATCAGACGGGAGTTTCTGTCCATGATGTCCTCTACCTGAAGGTGGAGGCATCACAAGGCCATGGAGGTTTTCCCACGGTGCGAGTGTGTGATGCTGCAAAACACAAGGATTTTTTCTGCAGGACAGTTGAGACCTGTTGAATGGATCAAGGACACCCCATTAGGAATTTCTCCAGAGCAGAGTTCTAACAACGGATACCTGGGCAACGAACTCGCATTCCAATTGTCTCCTAGTGACAAAGCAGGTTTGATCTGCTGGCACTGGTTGAGCAACCGCCAGGTTTGAGTTGAAATGGACTCTCCTGAGGATGGGTCATAATGTGGGATTGTGTCCATTGAGACATTGGAATGGGGCGGTGACTCCAGTGACGTGAAATTTTCTCCTAACTGGAGGTTTTGACACAGTTCCATATAGCATGATTCCCATGTGGCATGCGATTTGTTCTGATTGGTAGCTCCAGAAACCCCCATGTGCTGGTATTGGAATCCAGGCCTCTGAGGAGAGATACGTGAAAACAAAAGCAATGGACCCGTTTAGGGCCTAGGTGCCTGTCCTGTTCAATCTTCTTTTCTATGGATATCTATCTACAGGTCTGATTGGAGGTAGTGGCTCAGCTTGTGGCAGATGGTCCCTGTTTGTCCCGGACATTCTACAATATTGGGGTGGCCTCGGGGACTTCGGATGTTTCTCCTAATCTGTCAGGTTGTGCCAAAGGAATGAGCAGAATTCCCATGGAGAGGGCAGGCACAGTCCTGAGGTGTGGCTCCATGGGGCCAAGCCTTGAGGGTGTGTGGGCCAGGACAATGGAGACAGAAGTCTGAAAACACAAACTTGGCTTAGGTTTGGGGACATAGGTATGGCAGGCCCGATCTACAGACCGTGAGAATTTTTCAGGCTTTGAACAAAGGGCGAGTGTGTGGCGCTTTTTCAGGCTTTTGTCTCCGGATTTTGTGTCAATGGTGGCCGTGGAATGTCAGGATGGCCTCATCAGCCATGGACGAGTATTTCTCTCTGTGAATTTGGCCCAATTCCAAGTGATTGCAGTCATTCTTTGGACGGTAGGAGTCCTTTCTCTATTTTTTTTTTAACCTCATGTGTCCCACCAAGGAGGGATTCTAGAGAAGAGATCTGAGTAGGGGTGACTAGACTTCTCAAGCACTGGTTAAGGCTTGGGGAGTAGGGGCATGGTAATCTCCATATGTGGGCTCTTGGTCCAGCCCCGGAGAGGCTTTACTTGAGGCCAGGGATCATGCTTAGGATCCTAATGTGTGTTTGTGCCCATCGCAGCCCTCAAGCATGTCTGAGGCCTCATGGGCCATGCTGGTTTCTCCTACACTGCACGTTGGACAACATGCCAACCACAGGGTTTCTGGTCATGGGGAAGGAGGAGTTCTGATTTCTGCATCACGTACACGGCATGGCAGTGAGTAGAGATAAGGTCTAGATTCTGAAGCCTGAAAACCGAGGTTGGTAAGAGATGACGACCTAAGGCCATGGTGGGTCCGATGCACTTAGTGTGCGGCCAGATGTCTGTGTCCATCATGAGGTCTGGGCTCAGGCTGTGTCAGGCAGGGCATTAGTCCCCAGGCTAGACCGTATAATTGGGGTACAGTCGAGTGATGTGAAGGTTGGTCCTCATTTGGGGTTTCTGGTTGGCCCCATAGGGCAAAGATTTTCTTCTGGAGGGCAGGCAGAGTGCTGCATTCTGGCTCCAGAATTGCCAACTTCAGGGCTTGTGGGCCAGGTGTTTTAGGACAGAAGTCTGAGAACACAAGTTCAGCTTCGAATTCGCAGCGGTGACATGGCAGGCACACTCTACAGACCTGAAATGAGATCTCGTGCATCTGAAGTCAGGGCGAGGATCAGATGTTGGCTTAGGTTGGAGTTTCTGTACATGATGTCCCCTTCATGAAGGTGGGGGGGCATCAGGAAACCATGGAAGATTTCCAACTTTGTGAGTGTGTGATGCTCCAAACCACAAGGATTCCGTCAGCGGGACAGTCACGACCTTTTGGATGGATCAAGGACGTCCCATAAGAAATGCTCCAAAGCACAGTTCTAATGATGGATGCCTGGGCAGTCCAACTTGCATTCCAGTTGTGTCCTAGTGAAAAGGAGGATTTGATCTGCTGTCACTGGGGGAACAACCGAGGGGACTGAATTGAAATGGAATCTCATGAGGATCAGTCGATGTGGATTTGTGTCCATGGATCCCTTGGAATGGGGCAGTGGCTCTGTTGCCCTGAAGAATTCTCCTAACCTGAGGTTTTGATGCAGCTCCAAAGAGCAAGTTTCCCATGTAGAGACGAGATTTGTTCTGAAACCCCCACAACCTGGTATTGGAAACCAAGCATCTGGGGAACAATGCCTGGAATCCAAAGCAATGGATCTGATTACGGTCTAGGGGCCTGTCCTTTTCAATATTCTCCTCTGAGTGTCTCTGTCTAAGATTCAGAATGGAGGTCACTGCTCAGCTTGTGTCAGATCACCCATGTTTGTTGGGGGAGGCCAACACTATTGGACTGGTCTTGGGAATTGGAGGTTTCTCCTAATCTGTAAGGTTGTGGCAAATGAAACGGGCAGAGTTCCCTTGGAGAGCACTGGCACAGTCCTTAGGTGTGACACCACCTTTCTGGGTGTCATCCAGGAGGTCCAGGCTCAGGCTGTGTCAGACAGGGCATTAGTGCCAAGCTTAGACTGTATAATTGGAGTAAAGTTGAGTGGCATGCAGGTTGATCCTCATTTGGCGTTTCT